>NC_058405.1:137720760-137832874 GCF_002201575.2 Neomonachus schauinslandi | reverse complement strand
TTCTTTCTTTCTTTCTTTCTTTCTTTCTTTCTTTCTTTCTTTCTTTCAGAGAGAGAGTGAGCACACAGATGGAGAGGGAGAGGGAGAAGCAGACTTCCCGCTGAGCAGGGAGCCCTATGTGGGACTCCATCCCAGGACCCTAGGATCATGGCCTGAGCTGAAGGCAGACGCTTAATGACTGAGCCAGCCAGGCGCCCCGTGCTACTGACCCTGGGATGGTACGTCAGAAGGAGAATCATCCGTGTTTGGACGGTGGTTGCCTGTGGATAACTGAAACTGTGGGACATGAAACTGCAGGTAAGGGGGGACCACCGTGTCTGAATTCCTGGTCCTTACATAAGAGTCAAGGCAGTGGGAGGCCAGGGCATCTGCTGCGAGGCAGTCCCGTCTCCGTGCAGGCAGCTACTGCGCTGTCCTTGGTCCTCTGTGGTCTCTGAATGCATCCACTGTTATGTCCTTGCTGTCCAGCTAGGCAGCCCTAGCAGGTTGGCTATCTTTTGTCTGCATTTTATTACTTGGTGAGGCTGCCTTAAGCCTTTTCTCTTGGACATCTCAAGCAGGTGCTTCTACTCAATGGCTTCAACCTCACGCTGGGGTGTGGAGAGCTCCAGGCCTTCCTGCTCTCCTGGGCCCATATGGTATGAAGCCCAGGTCTTCTCAGCTTTTGTCTTTCCAGATTAATTGGGGACATTCTGTTGCTTCATCTCCCAGCCCTGGAATCAGCCTAGGAGTGATGCGGCAGAGGGATTTGGACCCCTTTTCAGGGACACCTACTAGAGTCTGATTGTCTTACTTGCTCCCCTTCTCTCTCCTTCCCCAGCTCTTTTCTTTCTTCAGGGTTTGGATAAATTGGCCTTCTACTGATGATGTACTCTTCAAATATTTTCTGTTTTAAATGTACGACTACGACTGGGCTACAACTTTAAAACTTCTGCTTCTTTTATTCTCCGATTCCCTGAGGCAATAGCTACCAGCTGGTCTAGTTGTAAGAGGTAAAGGTTGAAGGGCAAAAGTTTTCTGAAAGCCTATCTGTTAGTACATGAAAATGTTATCCTGGTCTGCTAGGTTTTCTCAAGGCCTACCAAACCCATCGCCACTTTTATGTCTCTACTTCAATGTTCAATATTTTCTTTATATTCCTCTAATGTCTCTCTGCTTTATATGGTCCAAATATCTGAAGGTCTGAAGTTCTGCCTGTAGCTCTGTTTTATGACACTTGGCCCACTATGCGTAGGGATTGATGATTACTGATTTACTTTTTGAATAACCTAATAACCTGACTTAATCCCACCACTCTCTCCCCATCCCCCCCACCCCAAGGCCAGGAATCATTTCTGGGGAACAGGAGTGCTATAAATCATAATAGGAAGAGATAACCAAATAATGCACTTTCCCCAGCTAGTGCAAAATACTAGCCAGCAGAGTTCTAATGACAGACCTCATTCTTGCTCAGTTATGGTTACAGGAAAGAGAATTTGAACATGATTTACTCATGAATGAGATGAGGTTGGATTGTAATACTCAGGGGTGTGTAGAGGATAGGTTAGATGACAGGGAGATGGGGGTGAGGAAGCTGTATTTGTGCTGATTTTTGGAATGCTCAGTAAGTTTTATGCAGGATTTTTGCTCGGCTCTGTGGATTTTTTTGATTGTCATTGTGGACACTAGCATTTGCCTCATTTTAAGGATACAGTGGCATGCATGGAGGACAATATTCTCTACTTGGACCCTATTCATTCACCTGGCAGTGTATTATTTTGTAACTCGCTGGATATTCAGGTACAAGCCATGAAGATAACAAAGCAAAAGCACTAAACTGAGGCACAAGTGAGGGTCAAGTGCACCATGAGGCTTAGATTTTCTTTGGACAGGCTCTGAATTAAGCAACAAGGTTATGGAAGGGTTAGATTTCAGTGGTTTGAGGTTTATCTAGAAAAGTCGACAGAATCGTTCAAATTTTGGCTTCTCCAGAGAGCAGTCCTAATAGAGTAGCTGATAGACAGTCATGCAATTATTACTGGACAAGGATCTGGGTCTTAAGAAGCGCCTTGTGTTGGGGTTCTCCTCCCAAATCCCCATAGCTCACATTTTAATTTCATCATGTGACAGGCGTTGGAGCCCTTCTGACAGGCATTCTGTCTTTGGGCCAGTATCACCATTCCAGTCAAACTTGAGACCGTTGATAGGTGGCATTGTGTGCTTCTCCTCCTGGGTCAGAAGCTGAGGAATCACGCCTCAGCCTGGAAAGGAAGATCAGGTTATCGGGGTAGTCACACTCCGCCCTCCACTTCTGAGGCTCCCGAGGTGTCTGACCTGTTCTGCAGATCTGGTCACCAGGAGACCACCTCTGTTTCCCCCTCCTGGTTGGACTCGCTCTGGGAGCGCCTCTGGTCTTGATGATGCCCAGACCCAACCCCTGTGCTGCAGGGCCTTCTGTCTTGTCCACCCTGCCCACTCCTGTGCCGCACACCATGCCCTGGCCCCAGGCTTCCCGCTGGCGTCCTTGAGAACTCAGGTGGCGACCCCTTCCTCCTTTCTGATACTGAGCGTTGTGCTTGCACTAGCATGTCTCGTCGTCAGGACGGGTTTCTCCCCAGGAGCTTCTACAGCCTCCACCAAATCTCTGAATGTTCACCAAGCTGCTGCCTAAACTCTGATGATGATGGTTTAATTCTAACCTGTCTGCTTTAGTCTTCCTTATGTGTCAGTGGGGTTAATTCACTGGTTAATTCAAGGGTGTGGCTGGAGGGCTAGGTTTTAGTATTAGATTGCCTGGGTTCAAATCCTGTCTCTACAAGTTATTAGCTTTTTTGGACAGCTCACTGAACCCCCACCTCCCAACCAAGCTTCAGCTTTCTCACTTGTAAAATGGGTTAACGGGAAAATGATAACCTCATGGGTTATTGTAAATATGCACTGAGGTAAATATATGCAAAGTGCATTGCACAATGCTGGGTACATTGTAAACATCTACAGATGTTAATTATTATGATTATAAGTAAATGAGTATGATAGTGGATATGATTTGGTGTTGCTGTTAGAAAATTCTGGCTCTTGTGTTCTGTTGACTGCTAATATTTTATTATTATTGCATTCCTAAATTATGGGGTGATTTAGGAGGAAAAAACACAGCCTCTCTGCAGAAGAGTGAGAGCTTACAAATCTAGAGTAAAAAAAAACCCAGTTTAATTTTTTGAACCTCTTCAATAACTGTCTCTTGTGTGGGTAATGTAATTACCAGTGGAAAAATGAATAAAAACTCAAACGCAATAAATTACATTTTCATTGAATTTCTTCACTTATTTTCTTAGGGGATAGAATTTTGAGTTTCGGAACACTTTTTTTTGCCACTTTATTTTTTATATGCTAAGACATGTGACATAGTATGCATTTTAATGTATTCATTCATGTCCAGTTTCAACAAAACTGGGTGGGAATTAGTACCCCATAATTCATGTGCTAGGGTATCTTATTACAATTATAAAATTTTATTGTAAAATGTTTTTTTAATATTTATATTGTTAATTAAATGATGATGAATCCTCATAAATTCTGAAGAGAGAATTATGGTCCATTAGTCCCTGCTCAGACTCCTTGTTAGCCAATCAGAACATTTGATTTATCCTTCTAACACACTCAGATGTTTGATGATAAAGCTTGCTAAGGGTGCTGGTCCCTTTTTCTACATTTCTGGAGTCTCTGAGAGAAGAAAGTTCTCAAAGCAGTTTACAACTATATTGAGGTTGTTACACAGTGGTCATTTTCTTGGGGCCTTTTTAGAGCACTTTGTAATTATTAAGAGAAAGAAACCTCCTTTGAGCTTTAGTTTCCAGGGAGGTTTCTAAACTCAGGAAGGAAATAAGTGGTAATTATAAAAAGAGCAGTGATATTCTGATAAAAGGATTTCTGCCCTGCTACACACACACACACACACACACACACCTGTAAGTTGCTAGAGCTGTTGTGGGGATGCCATGTGAGGTGGTGGTGGATGCCATGTGAGCATATGATGGCCATCCAAGTGGCAACCAAAAGGTAGGGAGCCCAGAAACCCCAAGAGAATGATCTAGACTTAACATTGTCCAATAATGTAGCCACTAGCCACAGGGTGGCTTAGTAAGCTAGGTGGGTATTGTGACTGGGGAAATGAATTTAAAACTTGTTTATTTTTAATTTGTATTTCTTAACAGTTCGCCAAAGCAGCTGAACAAGAAATTTAAGATAAATATAAATCTGCAGTGGTTGAAAAGATTTGTGAGTTTTTTTATTCATGATAAAACCTCATAGGAAGAGTAGAAAAGTCCCTGTGGAAAGCCATTGGTCCAGTGGCTGGCACTGGGTGATACAGATTCTGATAAAAAATGTATTATTCCATCTCCCTGTAGTACAATATATACTCATACAATGTTTTGTACTTGTATTTCATGATATTAAAACATTGAAGTTAAAACTGTGAAAAAAAAAAGATTTGAATTTTAAATAGCTAGGGAACAAAAAAGAATCAGTTTCTCAGTCACATTAGTTACATTTCAATTGCTCAATAGTCATAGGTGGCTAGTGCCTATCAGAGTGAACAATGCAGATAAAAACCATATCCATCATCACAGAAAGTTCTGTTGGGCAGCACTGATCTCCGGGGCCAAGGGGGTGTTAAGAAGATGAAAGAGTCTTCTGGCTTTTTGTTCCACCTCATCCTATGTCCAGGCATCCTGAACACTAAAGAAATGGGAGATTCGGAAGGAGGCAGAGAGGATTGAGAATGTAAAACTTAGGAGCGGGCTCTGTGGGGAGCCAAAGCCCAGGGAGAGGAAGCCGAGGCAGGTTCTCCTGCAGGAGAGCTGCAGTATCTTCCAGGAGCCTGGAGGTGCTGATCGGCAGAAGCCTGAATTCAGCGAAAGACTGCAGCGGTGCCTGTGTTAAAGAAGAGAAATGTCTGAAGTAACAACCAGAGGTGCAGACCTTTCCATCTCTCTCGTCCATACTAATACGACTCTTTTGCCTGGGAAGAACAATCCTGGAATCCAAACATCATCCCATTTACATTTCTTCTTGAGCTTTAATGTGCAGGTGTATCACCCGGGACTCTTGTTAAAATGCAGATTCTTCTGCAGTAGGGTCTGCGGTGTAGTCTGCATTTCTGACAAGCAGCTAGATAATGCGAATGCTCAAGGGCTGCATTTTGGGTTGCAAGGATCCAGAATGTCCAGAGAACATTTGCACTTCAGACCTTCTGTATAAACACTGTCTTAATTACTGGTTTAAACATAGAGGGTTACACTTCTCTGGAAATCAATATGCCTTTAGTTTTTAACTCAGACTAGGAAAATTTGTCTGGGGGTAGAGGGGTGGAGGATGTCTATTGCTTTTGGAGAAATTAGACTCATTACCTGGAATCCCAAGACTGGTGTAAATACGTTTCAGTGTTTTCATACAAAAGTATGGGATATTTAAAAATTGAGGAGCACTCACCTACAGAAAAAAATTTCAATTAAATTTCTTACATAAATGAAAAGCAAGTTACATGTTTCGTTTTAGTATTATTGTGACTATTTTTGTAACACTAAAGCTTGGAACAGAAAGCAGTTTCTCTCTGATACTATGATTTAGAGCTAGTTGAAGAAGGAATCGATTGTAGGTAGAGGCCAGCTATTGATCAGAAAGGGGAATGGGAAACTGGAACATTTCTCAAATAGAGAAAAATTCAGAATTGGAAGTCAGAAAGGCAGGGATATTGCTGCTTGGAAAAATATAATCAGGAGATTTCGTAACATCTAGGTGTGCTAGGGGACTTTTCTGCTTCTGTTAAAGAGGAATAGCTAAGGAGAAGAGGATCCAGAAGGAAGGAGGTATCTCCGTTCCCGTAGGACAAACAGGGTTGGCAGAGCCTGAAAGGACTGTTGGGTTGCCCTGAGTCTAAAGCATCATTGTGAGTATACACCAGCAAGATTTAGATCCGAAACTGAAAGACCTGGTACATTATTCCTGCTCATATCTAGAGGAGAACCAAGACCAGGGTGAGTAGAAACCTCATGTTCCAGGTATCCACACAGGTATCATGCTTCGCTTAGTTGCTTTTTAAATAGAGTTCAATGTTTTTGGAAAAATCAAAACCAGGAGGAGAAGCATGCCCTTTAGATTTCCCATTTATTTGTGCTCAAGGGAAGCTGAGATGCTCATTTATTTTATTTGCTGTTTAACAGCAAGTCCAGAAACCCTTGTCCACCAGGTGGCAGTTACCTGAAACTGCAGGATATGTCAGGTAAGAAAGTGTCTGGTGAGTGCTAGAAACAAAAACTAACAAAAAGGAAACAAAGGTCTTTCTATCTGAAAGGTAACGGCAAATGACTCAAAGAATATTGTAAAATAATTCACCATTAGGTTATAGTCTGGTTTAACAGAGAGAGGACTCCACTGGCCATTAGGAGACCTATTGCTAAGCATAAAAGAAAGTCAACCCAAGATCGAAGAGAGTTGATACAACTCTCTTCGATCTTGGATGAAAGATGGATGAAACAGATGGCCTTCCATCTTCACAGACTGACTCCATCTAGCCTCCCGTTTGCGGAACCTGCTTGCTCGGGGGCTACCATTTAGGTCGATGCAGCGCAGAGGTAGGGACACCCTCTCCAGGGGAGATAAGGGAGCTTCTTTAGCAACTGCTGGGCTTACTTTGAGCCGAAACCCTTTTCTTCTTCTTCCTCTTTTTCCTTAGGGGTTCCTCCTGCACTACTGTGACTCCTTTCTTTTTCCCATTGCACCAGTACTTTTTCCTATATGGCAAAATTTGCTTGTATTTCTTTTCCATCATCTGTTTTTCTGCCACTGGACTGTGAGCTCCTTGAGGGCAGTGTTCTTTGCCTGTTTTGCTCACTGATAGATCTTGAGCATGTAGAGCAGGCCCCGGGCACAGAACAGGAGCTTGGGAATCATCTGCCCAAGGACTGAGCAGTTTGGCTTGGAGAAGGGGCCTGGGGGATCTCCGTCATCCCATTTCCATTTCTTAGAGGTGACCAGGTATCACCACATTTGCCTCTTTGCTCTTCCCTTTCTTCCCCTTCCTCCTTTCTCTGTACCTTCTTGTGCTCTTTCAGATCTCAGCTTCAGTGCCACTCCCTCCAAAACTTTCTCTGACCTCACAGAACAAAACCGGATCTCCTGCCCCCTGCTCTTGTGGCATGGCTGCCCCAGATCATACATTTATCACACGTTCTTGTAACTGTCTGACTCACAAGACTAAACTTGGAGGAGGAACCACGGCTACCTTTATTATCGTTGTGTGCTCACTTATGCAGGGAACACTATGCCTAGGACGTGATACGCCCTCAAAACATATGTGGCTGAACAAATGAAGGAATCCCTGTTCATTCTGAGGTCCATTTCATCAAAAGCATGATAAGCATTTTGAAAGCAAAGAGAGGGTATTTTCATCTCTGTATCCCTATCGCCAGACACAGTCCCCACGCATAGTAGTTGTTTGATAAATATCTGTTGAATGAAAATAACACTTTAGTTTTAATATGTCAAATCATGTGCAACTTTACTTATAGGCAAAATAGTGGTTGATTATGAATTTTTGAGCATCAAGATTCTTAAGAAAATGGGCGCCTGGGTGGCTCAGATGGTTAAGCGTCTGCCTTCGGCTCAGGTCATGATCCCAGGGTCCTGGGATCGAGTCCCATATCGGGCTCCCTGCTCCTTGGGAGCCTGCTTCTCCCTCTGCCTCTCTCTCTCTCTCTGTCTCTCATGAATAAATAAATAAAATCTTAAAAAAAAAAAAAAAAAAAAAAGATTCTTAAGAAAATTCTTTGCAAAATGAAAAAGAATTTCAAAATAGGGTCAGTCTACTTCCAGTACACAGATTGGAAATATTTCCACTACCCCAGGCTCTGAGCAGAAAAGTACCAGACATTCCCCAGGCCCCTGGGCAAGTGTTCACACACCTCAAGGGCAACCCTACCCTTCTTCAAAGCGCAGCCATTGAGTTAGAATAATGTAGCAGTTAGCAGATGAAAACCATACTTTATTAAAAAAAAAAAAAAAAAGGACATGAAAGGTAAAGCAGGCTGGCCAGTTCTTTATAATTGCTTACTGTTTCCCTATTGCATTTTAAAAACGTTAAGCTTCAAGGGGCAGCTTTTTAATTTGGTTTCATTTACTGAGGCAGCACTGCAAATAAACATCACTTAGAGGACCCAGATTCCTGCCAACTCTTGCTGATGCTGAGGAGCCATGTGCAAGTGCCTGAGTTCAAATTTAACTTCAGACCATTGTAAAACAGAAATCAGGCAGAGCTGAGCTACACCATGAGCAAAAGCTGCTCTGTTTTCCCAGTGGGGGAGCACTGTATGCAGTGGGAACGAATGGGAATGCCTGCCCTGCGTGGAGATTTGAGACAGAAATTGATTGCACACCTTTAAATAGATGGGGCTAAGGTTTTTTTCTGACAGTAAAACCCCTGTATTTTGAGATGAGGAATTCAAGAACAGTGCTTTGAGGTGGACACTGAGAAGAAGTGTGAACTCTCTTTTATCCCCCCAAATCAGTGCATCTTGGGTGCAAGCCAGGTAGCTTCCCAAGCCCCTGGAATAGCTGTAGGGCTGGGGAAGAGACAGTGCTTAGTCCCTGCTGTGTGGTTTGGGGGGCCTTGCTTGCTCTTTGCTGCAGAGACTGCCTCTTCCATGGGGAGCTCATCTGGAAGGCTGTGGAATCTTGGCTCTGGCCCCACTCATTTATTGGTTGGAGGGAGAAGGTGATGGAAAATGTGCCTTGGGAAAACACAGATGGGTATGTGAACCAGCAACCTTGTGCTTCCACTCTTGATGGCCTAAGGAAGTAGCTCTCAAGTGTGGTCCCAGATCCGGTGGCACAGCACTACCTAGGAACTCGTGAGAGATGCACAGTCTCAGGCCAAGGCTGCCTTCAGACCAATTGAATCAGAAACTCTGAGGGTGGGTCCAAGCAGTCTGTGTGGTAAGAAGCCCTCCAGGTAGTTCTGGGCACACAAACCTTTGAGAGAGAACTCCCTGCCTAAGATGCTCAGAGAACATGAGGAAGACTGTTTACCAAAAGGAATAAAATTATAATGACTCAGAATCAATCTATCACTCATGCTAAGAAAGGTAAGGCAAGACCAGATAGTCACAAATATTTTGAGAAGGTTAACATCATCATCGGTATCAGTTATTATCAGGAAAGGTCAATGTATTAGTTATTAGCGTGAAATTGTTGCCTAACAAGCATGACATCTCGGGGGCATACAACAGGAGACACCTTTTTTCTCCTGCATCTGCAGGGTCCAGTTGATCTTGGCTGGGCTTCCTCTTGTATCTGAGGGATGGTCAGTCTAGTTTGGGCTTGTTCAGGGTGAGTTGGCTTTGCTCCACATGTCCCTCATCCTTCTCCTGAGATCCACAGGTAATCCAGGCGTGTGCTTGTCTTGGCAATGGCAGAAGTAGGAAATGACCAGCAGAAACGCTGGGGCTGAGGCATGGTACTGGCCTATCTGTCAGTCAGTTCCAGCTCTTTCTACTGGCCAAAGCAAGTCATGTGTCTGAGACCAGATTCAAGGCATAAGGAAATAGATTTGCATTTTGTGAGGAACTGCAAAATCATGGGGCAAAGGGCATGGATACAAGTAGGGGTGAAGGATTGAGGCCATTCATGCAATCGACCACAATCACCAGTAAATAAGCTTCTGTTTGAATTTATTAGCAGCACTTGCACAATAAATCCTAAATGTGAATTTGACTTGGAAAAATGTGTGTGTTTCCTTTTTGCCCCCCGAAGAATACTGATTTTGCTGATTTCAGTTGGATCAGCTATATGATTCTCAATGAAGACATGTTCAGAGTCATCATGTAAAAAGGAAGAATGAAAGGAAAAGTAATTTTTTTAAAAAGACTTTATTTACTTGAGAGAGAGAGAAAACACAAGCAGGGGAGGGACAGAGGGAGAGGGAGAAGCAGGCTCTCGCTGAACAGGGAGCCTGATGTGGGGCTGAATTCCAGGACCCTGGGACCATGACCTGAGCCAAAGGCAGCTACTTAACCGACTGAGCCACCAGGGTGCCCCAGTAATTGTTTTTTGTTTTTTTTTTTAAACTCCATAATATATTGCTAATAGTTTAGCCACTTTCTTTTTTTTTGTTTTATTTTATTATGTTATGTTAGTCACCGTACATTACATCATTAGTTTTTGATGTAGTGTTCCATGATTCATTGTTTGTGAATAACACCCAGTGCTCCATTCAATACGTGCCCTCCTTAATACCCATCACCAGGCTAACCCATCCCCCCACCCCCCCTCCCCTCTAAAACCCTCGGTTTGTTTCTCAAAGTCCATAGTCTTTCATGGTTCATCTCCCCCTCCGATTCCCGCCCCCCCTTCATTTTTCCCTTCCTACTATCTTCTTTTTTTTTTTTTTTAAACATATAATGTATTATTTGTTTCAGAGGTACAGGTCTGTGATACATCAGTCTTACACAATTCACAGTGCTCACCATAGCACATAACCTCCCCAATGTCTATCACCCAGCCACCCCATCCCTCCCACTCCCCTCCACTCCAGCAACCCTCAGTTTGTTTCCTGAGATTAAGAATTCCTCATATCAGTGAGATCATATGATACATGCCTTTCTCTGACTGACTTATTTCGCTTAGCATAATACCCTCTAGTTCTATCCACTTCATTGCAAATGGCAAGATTTCATGTTTTTTGATGGCTGCATAATATTCCGTCATATATATATATACCACTTCTTCTTTATCCATTCATCTGTTGATGGACATCTTGGCTCTTTCCAAAGTTTGGCGATTATGGACATTGCTGCTGTAAACATTGGGATGCATGTACCCCTTTGGATCACTACGTTTGTATCTTTGGGGTAAATACCCAGTGATGCAATTGCTGGGTCATAGGGTAGCTCTATTTTCAACTTTTTGAGGAACCTCCATACTGTTTTCCAGAGTGGCTGCACCAACTTGCATTCCCACCAACAGTGTAGGAGGGTTCCCCTTTCTCCGCATCTTCACCAACATCTGTCGTTTCCTGACTTGTTAATTTTAGCCATTCTTACTGGTGTGAGGTGGTATCTCATTGAGGTTCTGATTTGGATTTCCCTGATGCCGAGAGATGTTGAGCACTTTTTCATGTGTCTGTATGTGTATCTTCTCCCATTCTGTCGGTTATCTTTTGGTTTTGTTGACTGTTTCCTTTGCTGTGCAAAAGCTTTTTATCTTGATGAAGTCCCAATAGTTCATTTTTGCCCTTGCTTCCCTTGCCTTTGGCGATGTTTCTAGGAAGAAGTTGCTGCGGCTAAGTTCAAAGAGTTTGCTACCTGTGTTCTCCTCTAGGTTTTTGATGGACTCCTGTCTCACATTTAGGTCTTTCACCCATTTGAGTCTATTTTTGTGTGTGGTGTAAGGAAATGGTCCAGTTTCATTCTTCTGCATGTGGCTGTCTAATTTTCCCAATACCATTTGTTGAAGAGACTATTTTTTCCACTGGACATTCTTTCCTGCTTTGTCGAAGATTAGTTGACCATAGAGTTGAGGGTCCATTTCTGGGCTCTCTATTCTGTTCCATTGATCCATGTGTCTGTTTTTGTGCCAGTACCATACTGTCTTTTTTTTTTTTAAAGATTTTATTTATTTGAGAGAGAGAGACAGAAAGCACGAGAGGGAGGAGGGTCAGAGGGAGAAGCAGACTCCCCGCCGAGCAGGGAGCCCGATGCAGGACTCGACCCCGGAACTCCAGGATCACGACCCGAGCCGAAGGCAGTCGCCCAACCAACTGAGCCACCCAGGCGCCCCAGTACCGTACTGTCTTGATGATGACAGCTTTGTAATAGAGCTTGAAGTCCGGAATTGTGATGCCACCGGCTTTGCTTTTCTTTTTCAACATTCCTCTGGCTATGCGGGGTCTTTTCTGGTTCCATACAAATTTTAGGATTTTTTGTTTCATTTCTTTGAAAAAAGATGATGGTATTTTTTTTTTTTAAAGATTTTATTTATTTATTTGAGAGAGAGAGAGAGAGACAGTGAGAGAGGGAACACAAGCAGGGGGGAGAGGGAGAAGCAGGCTTCCCGCGGAGCAGGGAGCCCGATGTGGGGCTCGATCCCAGGACCCTGGGACCATGACCTGAGCCGAAGGCAGACGCTTAACGACTGAGCCACCCAGGCGCCCCAAGATGATGGTATTTTGATAGGGATTGCATTAAATATGTAGATTGCTCTAGGTAGCATTGACATTTTCATAATATTTGTTTTTCCAATCCATGAGCATGGAATGTTTTTCCATTTCTTTGCATCTTCCTCAATTTCTTTCATGAATATTGTATAGTTTTCTGATTACAGATCCTTTGTCTCTTTGGTTAGATTTATTCCTAGGTATCTTATGGTGTTGCGTGCAGTTGTAAATGGGATCAACTCCTTAATTTCTGTTTCTTCTGTCTTGTTGTTGGTGTATAGAAATGCCACTGATTTCTGTGCATTGATTATATATCCTGCCACTTTGCTGAATTCCTGTATGAGTTCTAGCAGTTTTGGGGTGCAGTCTTTTGGGTTTTCCACATAAAGTATCATGTCATCTGCAAAGAGTGAGAGTTTGACTTCTTTGCTGATTCGGATGCCTTTTTCTTTTTGTTGTCTGATTGCTGTGGCTAGGACTTCTAATACTATGTTGAATAGCAGTGGTGATAGTGGACATCCCTGCTGTGTTCCTTACCTTAGGGGAAAAGCTCTCAGTTTTTCCCCATTGAGAATGATACTCACTGCAGGTTTTTCATAGATGGCTTTTATGATATTGAGGTATATACCCTCTATCCCTATACTCTGAAGAGTTTTGATCAAGAAAGGATGCTGTACTTTGTCAAATGCTTTTTCTGCATCTATTGAGAGGATCATATGGTTCTTGTTCTTTCTTTTATTAATGTATTGTATCACATTGATTGACTTGCGGATGTTGAACCAACCTTGCAGCCCAGGGATAAATCCCACTTGGTCATGGTGAATAATCCTTTTAATGTACTGTTGGATCCTATTGGCTAGTATTTTGGTGAGAATTTTTGCATCCATGTTCATCAGGGATATTGGTCTGTAATTCTTTTTGATGGGGTCTTTGTCTGGTTTTGGGATCAAGGTAATGCTGGCCTCATAAAATGAGTTTGGAAGTTTTCCTTCCATTTCTATTTTTTGGAACAGTTTCAGAAGAATAGGTATTAATTCTTCTTTAAATGTTTGGTAGAATTCCCCTGGGAAGCCATCTGGCCCTGGGCTCTTGTTTGTTGGGAGATTTTTGATTAGTGCTTCAATTTCCTTAGTGGTTATAGGCTGTTCAGGTTTTCTATTTCTTCCTGGTTCAGTTTTGGTAGTTTATACTTTTCTAGGAATGCATCCATTTCTTCCAGATTGTCTAATTTGCTGGCATATAGTTGCTCATAATATGTTCTTAAATTGTTTGTATTTCTTTGGTATTGGTTGTGATATCTCCTCTTTCATTCATGATTTTATTTATTTGGGTCATTTCTCTTTTCTTTCTGATAATTCTGGCCAGGGGTTTATCAATCTTATTCTTTCAAAGAACCAGCTCCTAGTTTTGTTGATCTGTTCTACTGTTCTTTTGGTTTCTATTTCATTGATTTCTGCTCTGATCTTCATTATTTCTCTTCTCCTGCTGGGTTTAGGCTTTATTTGCTGTTCTTTCTCCAGCTCCTTTAGCCGTAGGGTTAGGTTGTGTATTTGAGACCTTTCTTGTTTCTTGGGAAAGGCTTGTATTGCTACATACTTTCCTCTTAGGACTGCCTTTGCTGCATCCCAAAGATTTTGAACAGTTGTGTTTTCATTTGCATTTGTTCCCATGAATTTTTAAAATTCTTCTTTAATTTCCTGGTTGACCCATTCATTCTTTAGTAGGATGCTCTTTAGCCTCCATGTGTTTGAGTTCTTTCCAACTTTCCTCTTATGATTGAGTTCTATTTTCAAAGCATTGTGGTCCGAAAATATGCAGGGAATGATCCCAATCTTTTGGTACCGGTTGAGACCTGATTTGTGACCTAGGATGTGATCTATTCTGGAGAAAGTTCCATGGGCACAAGAGAAGACTGTGTATTCTGTTGCTTTGGGATGGAATGTTCTGAATATATCTGTGAAGTCCATTTGGTCCGGTGTGTCATTTAAAGCCTTTATTTCCTTGTTGATCTTTTGCTTAGATGATCTGTCCATTTCAGTGAGGGAGGTGTTAAAGTCCCCCACTATTATTGTATTGTTGTCGATGTGTTTCTTTGCTTTTGTTATTAATTGGCTTATATAATTGGCTGCTCCCATGTTAGGGGCATAGATATTTACAATTGTTAGATCTTGTTGGATAGACCCTTTAAGTATGATATAGTGTCCTTCCTCATCTCTTATTATAGTCTTTGGCTTAAAATCTAATTTGTCTGATATAAGGATTGCCACCCAGCTTTCTTTTGATGTCCATTAGCATGGTAAATGGTTTTCCACCCCCTCATTTTCAATCTGGAGGTGTCTTTGGGTCTAAAATGAGTCTCTTGCAGGCAGCATATCAGATGGGTCTTGTTTTTTAATCCAGTCTGATACCCTGTGTCTTTTGATTGGGGCATTTAGCCCATTTACGTTCAGGGTAACTATTGAAAGATATGAATTTAGTGCCATTGTATTGCCTGTAAGGTGACTGTTACTGTATATTTTCTCTATTCCTTTCTGGTCTGTGTTACTTTTAGGCTGTCTCTTTGCTTAGAGGACCCCTTTCAATATTTCTTGTAGGGCTGGTTTTGTGTTTGCAAATTCTTTTAGTTTTTGTTTGTCCTGGAATATTTTTATGTCTCCTTCTATTTTCAATGACAGCCTAGCTGAATATAGTATTCTTGGCTGCATATTTTTCTCATTTAGTGCTCTGAATATGTCATGCCTGTCCTTTCTGGCCTGCCAGGTCTCTGTGGATAGGTCTGTTGCCAATCTAATGTTTCTACCTAACAGAGGTAGGTAGACTTCTTGTAGGTTGTAGGTTACAGACTTCTTGTCCCGAGCTGCTTTCAGGATTTTCTCTTTGTCTCTGAGACTTGTAAGTTTTACTATTAGATGTCGGGTGTTGACCTATTTTTATTGATTTTGAGGGGGGTTCTCTGTGCCTCCTGGATTTGGATGCCTGTTTCCTTCCCCAAATTAGGGAAGTTCTCTGCTATAATTTGCTCCAAGATACCTTCTGCCCCTCTCTCACTTTCTTCTTCTTCTGGGATCCCAATTATTCTAATATTGTTTCATCTTATGGTATCACTTATCTCTCGAATTCTGCCTTCGTGATCCAATAGTTGTTTATCTCTCTTTTTCTCAGCTTCTTTATTCTCCATCATTTGGTCTTCTATATCACTAATTCTCTCTTCTGCCTCATTTATCCTAGCAGTTAGAGCCTCCATTTTTTTTTTTAAGTTTTATTTATTTGACTGAAGGAGAGAGAGACAGTGAGAGAGGGAACACAAGCAAGGGGAGTGGGAGAGGGAGAAGCAGGCTTCCCGCCGAGCAGAGAGCCTGATGTGGGGCTCGATCCCAGGACCCTGGGATCATGACCTGAGCTGAAGGCAGACACTTAACAACTGAGCCACCCAGGTGCCCAGAGCCTCCATTTTTGATTGCATCTCATTAATAGCCTTTTTTATTTCGACTTGGTTAGATTTTAGTTCTTTTATTTCTTCAGAAAGGGTTTCTCTAGTATCTTCCATGCTTTTTTCAAGCCCAGCTAGTATCTTTATAATCATCATTCTGAACTCTAGTTCTGATTATCTTACTAATATCTGTATTGATTAGGTCCCTGGCAGTCAGTACGGCCTCTTGTTCTTTTTTCTGAGGTAATTTTTTCCATCTTGTCATTTTGTCCAGAGGAGACGAGATGAATGAGAGAACAAAATGCTAACAGGGTAACAATGGCCCCAGAAAAATATACAGTAAACAAATCAGAAGAGACCTGAAACTGGGGGGAAAAGAAAAGGAAAGAAAGAAAAAGAAAGAAAAGAATATGATCAAATATGATTAGGATGGTGAATAGATCAATGCCACACTAGATTTTGGGCATATTTTGGTCTGTTGGAAGAAACTGCCTCCCAAAATTTTAAGGAAAGAAAAACTTAAATATGTCCAAAAAATACAGGTAAATACAATGAAGGGATGGAATATGACTGTAAAGATGAAAATTATAAAAGATTTTATAAAAGGAATTGATAAGATAAGAAGCTGATTGAAAAAAGAGAGAAGAGAAATTTAAAAAAAAGGAGGGGGGAGAATGTGATCAGGCAGGAGACTAGAACAAAGCCATACACTAGAGATTTAGGGTATATTTTGGTCTAGTAGAAGAAACTGTATCCAAAAATTTTAAAGAGAGAACAACTTTTACATATATACGAAAAATAAGGTTAACTACAATGAAGGAATAGAATATGACTCTAAGGGGCGTCTGGGTGGCTCAGTTGGTTAAGCGACTGCCTTCGGCTCAGGTCATGATCCTGGAGTCCCGGGATCGAGTCCCGCATCGGGCTCCCTGCTCAGCGGGGGGTCTGCTTCTCCCTCTGACCCTCTTCCCTCTCGTGCTCTCTGTCTCTCATTCTCTCTCTCTCAAATAAATAAATAAAATCTTAAAAAAAAAAAGAATATGACTCTAAAAATGAAAAATAAAAGATTTTTAAAAAAGGGATTGATAAAATGTTGGTTGAAAATGGGAAAAAGAAAAATTCAAAAAAAGATAGAAAAAGAAAAAAAAATTAAAAAAATTAACTTTGAAAGACTAAAGTATCATGAGAAAAAAGCCATGAATTCTATGTACAGTATTCCCCTAGCACTGGAGTTCTGCCGTTCTCATTGATTGGTAAAATTGATCTTGGCTGGCTGTTCTTGCTGATCTTCTGGGGGAGGGGCCTGTTGCTGTGGTTCCCAAATGTCTTTGCTGGAGGCAAAATTGCCCTGCCCTTGCGGGGTCTGGGTTAAGTAATCTGCTAGGGTTTGCTCTCTGGTGCTTTTGTTCCCTGCAAGCTTTCAGAACAGCTTTGGAGGACGAGATTGAAAATGGTGGCCTCCCAATCTCCGCTCCGGAGGAGTCAAGAACTTGGGGCCCCGCTCCTCAGTGCACCCCCAGAGAAAAGCAGTCAGTCACTTCCGTCTCCCCGGTCACCGGCTGCGCTCCGTGCTCACCCGGCCTGTGACCAAGCGTTTCTATCTCTGGCACACGACTCCATGTGGAGTCTCGAAACCCAGCTGATTCCTGTGGTGCACTCCCTCACAGCTCCTCCTCCCGGGGGAGGAAGGGGAGTCTCCCTGGATCTGCTGCTTTTTGGGTCCCTGCTGGAACAGCAGTGGCCCGACTGTGCCACGGATCACGGTTTATGGCAACCCTGAGCTGAGAGCCCATGCCTCAGCTCTGTCTCTGCAGCTGGCTTCCCTGCTCTGATACCTGGGAGCTCCGCCGCACTCAGGCACCCCTGGTCTTTCTGTGACCCCAAGGGTCCTGAGACCACGCTGTGCCAGCGTGGGTTCCACCCCCCGCTTAGCCACTGGAGGGATGTCCCTCAGAGGAGCAGACTTCTAAAAGTTCTGATTTGTGCTCCGCTGCTCTATCACTTGCCGGTAGCGGCTGATGGAGGCTCCGTCCCCCTGCAGTCTATCTTCCCGAATATCGCCTCAGATTAACTTCTCCGAATGTCCTACCTTCCAGAAAGTGGTTGCTTTTCTGTTCAGAGAGTTGCTGCTATTCTTTTCTTCGATCTCCTGTTGAGTTCGTAAGTGTTCAGAATGGTCTGTTACCTATGTAGCTGAATTCCTGGGACCAGACAAAATTTAGGTCTCCTACTCTGCCACCATCGTGCTCCTCCCCTGAGAGTAAGAGCATTTCAGAACACACCAGTGCCTGCCCAAAACCTGAACTTCTGCTAGAATAGTAAGACCGTGGTACCAGTGCAGATGGGCTCCTTCTGTATCCGGATACCTCCCAGGGCAGCAGTCGGGTGGATAAAGGACTCAATCAGGTCAGGCCAGAAGATGACTGTGATCAGTATTTTAGCTCCAGGGACAATCTCCCCTGTGTGGTCTAAAGATAGAGGCAATTCAGCCATTCAGCAGGCTGTCCAGCCAAGCCACAATCATTCTCCAGGCGCACTCCCCAACCTGAGGCTCCTGGACCTCGGAGGAGGGGGCAGGGCAGCCACTTTGTTTCTTAATGGTATATCAAGTCCAGTACTTAAAGACAGACCTGGGGATAATAAGATCTTATCTACCTTGGACTTTTACTCTTTTTTTTTTTTTTTAAGATTTTATTTATTTGAGAGAGAGCGAGAATGAGAGCTAGAGAGAATGAGCAGAGGCAGAGGGAGAAGCAGACTCCCCGCTGAGCAGGGAGCCCAGTGCGGGGGCTCTGTCCTGGAACCCTGGGATCATGACCTGAGTTGAAGGCAGACACTTAACCGACTGAGCTCTCCAGGTGCCCTAGACTTTTATTCTTAAGGAAATTTCTGGCATTCTGTATCTACAAGAGGTCATCTCATGCACACCTCTATTTCAAGTAGAATTTCTTTTTTTTTTTTTTTGTTATGTTGGTCACCATACATCATTAGTTTTTGTTGTAGTGTTTCATGATTCATTGTTTGCATATAATACCCAGTGCTCCATGCAGTACATGCCCTCCTTAATGCCTGTCACTGGGCTAACCCATCCCCCACCCCCCTCCCCTCTAGAACCCTCAGTTTGTTTCCCAGAGTCCATAGTCTCTCATGGTTCGTCTCCCCCTCTGATTTCCCCCACTTCATTTTTCCCTTCCTTCTCCTAATGTCCTCCATGCTATTCCTTACATTTCACAAATAAGTGAAACCATATGATAATTGACTTTCTCCGCTTGACTAATTTCACTCAGCTTCCAGTTCCATCCATGTTGATGCAAATGTTGGATATTCATCCTTTCTGATGGCTGAGTAGAATTTCTGAACTGGATCCCAGCACAGCAGTCTGGGTTGGTTTAATGATTGTGTGACTACTGCTGATTAGCTGTTGACACGGAAGTGTAGGGGGCAAGTGCTGCTTTCCCACAGTTGCCAGGTGTGATTGTGCATTGAGCAGAGGTCCAAATCAAGGAGAAATCAGTATGTGGAAACATGCTGCAAACACTCAGAGGCAGGGAGAGCTCTACCTTTCCCCTGTTGGTATCTTTGAAGTGTGACCCTGTAGAAGAAATAGCAGGTAGCCATGATTTAACTGCATTTTAACTTCTGAAGAGGATCATTTCCCCATGATGGTGACCAAACATACAACATTCTTTTTGTTTTTCACATGCAATGCGATGACTTCTTTCTCATTGCCCCGAGTCTTGGAGCTGTTTAGGATCTGAAAGAAACCTCAGATCATTTTTGAAAACTCTCTTATTTTCCTGTTGAAGAGACAAGGCCTAGAGCAATGATATAACTTACTAAAAGTCACCCAGTTGGTTAGGAAAGGCTACCCAGAGAAGCTAGGTTTTCTCATTACACTACACTTTTCATTTGGGAAGGGGGTCTTCATGGTTTGGGGAGTCAAGTATGAAATAGGTAGCAGGGTATTATGGTCTGTGGACATTAATGGAATTCAATTATCCTATTTGTGAATTGGAGATAAATATATTTGTTAGGTGCTTGGAATGTTTGAGTCAGGAACCAGTCCTTTTCTTCAAAAATTAATAATTATCATTAAGTGATGTGAAAAAAAGCATGCCTGGCCAGTCATTTTAAATAAGTTCATGTGGTCAACAGTGAACTCTAAAACTGAGTTGACATATGCCAGGGGTAGAGCGAGAGATGAAATTCAATGTCCTTTTCAACAACTGGAGTTATTTGCTTGGTTAGATTTTATTTTTTTTAAAAAAAGGGACCTTCAGGGTACAACATGAGCAGGGGGTGGGGGGGGTCAGGACTGCTCTGACACCCACCACTGAGCACTCTCAGGCCACCCCTTCAGGCCCCCTTGAAGTAGGTGCTGCCAGAAACCTGTGCCTAAAATTTGCTTGAATTCATTTCTTCCCTTTCTTTTTATGACCTGAAGCAGAGGATGAAGAGAGAAATGATTGCATGGCCTGGCACGTGAGTGCTTCCCCACTGCGTGCCACTCTTGTGGGCGGGAAGTAGCAGCCGCCAACCGCTGTTTTATTAATAATGAGACATTCACATAAATTCCATGCAAAATTGATTTTTGACTGTTATATAAGAATCAAATACCAGGCTTTAAAAAGTAATTGAGAAATCTATTTGTAATTTACTTTGCCTATAAGAACCTGCTGTCCTGCCATAAACAATTTTACAGGATTTTCCCCCCTGTTAAACAGCTATTTTTACACATCTGTTTGGCCTCTCTTGGATGACAGGCAGTCAGGAGGGGTAGTGAATACAGGTTTGAAATAACATGTGGCCACAATTTCTTTCGGTTTCATCTTCAAGGGGATCTCTTGCAAGTTGTGATATCATTTTCATCCCAGTGCAGGTGAAGTATGTTAATGGCTAATTATCTGACACTGGGTGTTGACTGATGACTCATAAATATCCTTTGTGGCGATAGGAAAGCATGATGAAACAGCTAAGCACAGCCAAAAAGAAAAAATACCCAAACCCCAAATCCCCAAAACTAACAAACCAAAACAATCTGTTTCTCACTCGTCTTTAAATGCCTTAAGTAGCTATGGTCCAATGAAAGAGTCTCCTGTAACAAAGATTTTTCTCTAGGAACCTATTTAATATTTAATGTATATTAAAGTCAGCCAACAGTATTTAAGGTACAGTTGTTTTATTTCTCATTATTCTTGAGATGGAGATTAGAGGGACAAAAATTTAAAGCAGATAGATAGTTAGCATCAAGAAGTCAGTCTTTTATATATTTTAAGTTCTGTGTGTGTTTCCTTGGTATTATTATGCAGAAGGGAACACATTTCTGTTCTTACGCTAGTACAATTTTTTCTTTCTTTTTAAAAGATTGTGAAACCCTTGTAATTTAAAACAAATTCATTTCAACTCAGTTTTATTGAGGTGTACTTTATATAAGATAAAATTCCAAGTGTATGGTTTAATAAATTTTGGTAATCATATACAGTTGTATAACCATTTTCATAATCAAGATGGAACATTTCTGTTACCCCAAAAAGTTCCCTTGTGCCTCCTTGTAGTCACTCCACTCTCCCAACTCCTGGCCGGAGGGCAATTGCTGATTTACTGTCAGTATAGTTTTGCCTTTTTTTAGAATTTCATATAAATGGAATCATAGTATGTAGTTCTTTGTGTTTAACTTTTTTTCACTTAAGATGTTTTTGTAATTCATCTCCATTGTTGACTTGTATTAATACTTTGTTTCTTTTAGTCCTGAGTAGTATCCCATGGTGTGGATACACCACTATTTGTTTATCCATTCACTAACACTTGGGTTTTTTCCAATTTTGAGTGTTGTGAATAATGCTGCAATAAACCTTCATGTAAAAAAGTTTTTGTGTGGACAAATCTTTTTGTTTCCTTTGGGTAAGTATCTAGGAGTGAGCTTGCTGGGTCATATGACATATATGTGTTTAATCTTATATGAAACTATACCACTGGGGCGCCTGGGTGGCTCAGTCGGTTAAGCGTCTGCCTTCAGCTCAGGTCATGATCCTAGGGTCCTGAGATCGAGTCCCACATCGGGCTCCCTGCTCAGCAGGGAGTCAGCTTCTCCCTCTCCCTCTGCCTGCCGCTCCCCCTGCTTGTGCTTTCTCTCCCTCTCTCTCCCGCTCTCTGTCAAAAAAATAATAAAAATCTTAAAAAAAAATAAAAGTTTTAAAAAAAAGAAATTGTACCATTTTATACTTTCACACAGGCAATGTATGAGAGTTTTGGTTGCCCTACTGCCTAACCAATGCTTGGTACTGTCAAATGTGTAGTAAATAGTTGGCTTTAAGTGACATTTTCCTCATAATTTGTAATGTTGAGCATCTTTTCATGTGCTTACTGGCATTTGTGTACCTTTGTTTGTAGTGTTCAAATCTTTTCCCCATTTTTATTGGGTTGTTTCCTTCTTACTGAGTCGTAAGAATTCTTTACAAATTCTGGACATAAGCCTTCCGTCAGATATGTGTTTTGCATATATATTATGACAATCTTTTGCTTATCTTTTTCTCCAGTTTTGTTGAGGTATAATTGACAATACAGCATTGTATAAGTTTAAGGTGTACAGCGTGATGACTTGACTTACATATATTGTGAATGATGCCTTTTTGTCTTTTTAACTTTTTTAAGAGCAAAAGCTTTTCATTTTGAAAATCGATTTCATAAATATTTCCTTTTATGATTTGTGCTTTTGTGCTTTTCCTAACTGGATGTCACATTTTCTCGTATACATTTTTCTAGAAATTAAGTAATGTTTGTTCTTATTTTTAAGTCTCTGATCTATTTTGAGTTAATTTTTGTGTGTGTTGGAAGGGTAGAGGTTAAATTTTTTTCCCTTGTGGCTATCCAGTTGTTTCAGCATCATTTTGATGATTTTCCCATTTAATTACTTTGGCATCTTTGTTAAAAATCAATTGACCATAAAAGTTTGGTTCTGTTTCTGGACCCTGTTCTGTTCCACTAATCTATGAGTCTTTCCTTACCCCAATACCACATTGTCTTGAATATGGTAGCTTTCTTGTAAATCTTAGAATCAGGTAAATCCTCTAGCTTTATTCTTCTTTTCTGAATTGTTTTGGCAAGTCTAGGTCCTTTGCATTTCCTACAAATTTTAGTATCTGCTTGTTAATTTCTTCAAAGAAGACTGCTGGGATTTCAATTAGGATTGCATTGAATTTATAGATCAATTTGGGGGAAAATTCATTCCAAAATATTAAATATACCTTAAACTATTAACAAAATTGTGATAGACACATCAGGCACACTAAAATGTGATATGTAACAATTTTTAACACACTGGAGAAAATTAACATGTCAATTTGTGCTACCAGGCTAACAAGTTCTTTTGAAGGCAGAATAAAATTTTTTCTGTTGCATCTGTTTAATGACAGTGTGACTTGAGGTCATTATTAAAAGAGTATTAAAGCCATTATTAAAAGACAGTTGCACCTACTAAATCATTATTTTCTCAATTCTATGCAATCTAAATAAAGAGCTAAAATGCCTGTTGCAACTGTGTCTATCAAGGCAGCTTCATTATTTCATTAATTGACTCTATAATAAATATACTTAGAAATTTATCACAAATTTATACTAATAAAAGCTTCTTCAAAATATTTTATATATCTCAACTGCAGGCAAGATTTCAATGGAAAATCTAATACAGAGTTTGAATAGACATACATTATTTATTTATTTTTAAAAAGATTTTATTTATTTATTTGACAGAGAGAGAGACAGCGAGAGCAGGAACACAAGCAGGGGGAGTGGGAGGGGGAGAAGCAGGCTTCCTGCCGAGCGGGGAGCCCGATGTGGGACTCGATCCCAGGACCCTGGGATCATGACCTGAGCCGAAGGCAGACGCTTAATGACTGAGCCACCCAGGCGCCCGACATACTGCATTTTAGTAGAAAGAAAGATCGATTTGGAACAACAGAGATCTGACTTTGTACTGTCAAATGTGTAGTAAATAGTTGGCTTTAAGTGACATTTTCCTCATAATTTGTAAAAAATGACAGCTCTATCCCTAAGTAGCTTGGGCAAGTTATCCATGTTTCTGAGCTCGGTTTCCCCATCTGTCAAATGGGGTGATAAGGCGTGTCTCACAGGTGTGATGCAACGGAATAGTATATGCAGAACACTGGGCATGTATCTGGCCAATGTAGATGAAAGAATGCTGTTAATAGGAGTGGAGGCAAAATGTAGGTGTTGGGGTCTGGTGAAAATTGTGGTTGTTGATGAGTGTTGAAATGGGTTGAAATGCCGAGCAAGGCAGTTTGCTTATTCTACGTAGGGCTTACTTGTGATGCTGTGCCTTTGCTGCCCACAGGTCCTTAATAGCAACTTAAGATGCCCTCATAGACGCTCAGAGTAGAGACCATCATGTCACCGAGCAACGTTTCAGTGGGAAGGTCTGGGGCTGGACAGGCAGTGCCTGGTTTAAGTGACACTCCACAGGCAGTTTGCAAACATTTATTTCTCAGAAGCTTTCAGTAAGTGAGGAGCTTGTAGCTCTGGGTGTTCTTCGGGTAGCACAGGGGTACTGGCCTTGAGTGTATTTGGCTAACTTCTCAGTTGTTTCTCTGACTGTCCCTTTACTCCTGTTGTCAGCCTTTCCTTTATTCCCATTCGGCACAAGCATGCCTGTGACTAGTCACCCTTGTGACCACCATAAGCTCCCACCAGTCATTACTGCTTGCCCTCAGCTCTTCATTTTTCACAGTCCCAGCCATTGGCGGTGATGCGGCCCAGGGACACAATGTGATGGACGCAGACTGGGAGACAGGAGCCTCGGGGCCCATCCTTGACCACACGAACTTGAACCGGTTCCCAAATCTCAGTTTCTGCCTTGATAAAATGCCTGACTACTCAAGGAGTTGTCATGGGAAATTGTATGAGAAATTGCATCGAGAATGGCTTTGTAAACTGTCGAGTGCTGTATAAACCTTGGGGGTGGTTGTAATATGATGCCACTGTCCCCTTATTCTAGTTCTTCCTGCCACCGGAGCCACAGGAAGTTTAGTCTCATCTAGATTCCCTGACTTGAGTGGCATCAGGGTGATAGCAGGTTGGGGTAGAGTGGAGTGGGGCGGTGTGCTGGCAATGGCTGTGCACACAAACCAAAGACTAGAATCATAGACCCCTGGGAGCTGTATTAGGATCACAGAGGTCATCTATTTAAATATCTGTCTGTGGAGAAAACAGGTATAGGTCCCAGAGCCCCAGGGAAGAGAAAACGAGGTTTTCCATTGGCACCCTTAGCTAGGTATCAGAGATGCTTGTGTTTTGTAGTTTATAGTGGAGGGAATCTAGACTAAAAGACTTGCAGGTGACTTGAAGGACAAAGGGTTCTGGAAAGAACTGGGATATTTTTGGTTTCTAGTAAATAAAAAGAAAAACAAGTACTGATTCCAAGGAAAGGTGAAAAAATATATTTCTATTTTTTAAAGGGGTCTGTCTGATGATATTTGATTATTTAAGGAAAGCAAGGAATTAGGATTTTCCAAGCAGGGATGCAAATAAAAAGTCAAACAGTCATGGATGGACTAACTGAACTGAATTTTAGTGATTTGTTTTTTGCTTACTGATCATTTATTCAGTCAGTTTTTTTGGTTTACTGAATTTTGCTGATTCATTTGCTAGTTGTTTTAGTTGGTTGAACTGTCAAATTACCATGTCCAGAAATCTAGTATAAAACTTATGAATGGATAAACAAAATGTGATATATCCACAGAATGGAATATTATTCAGCCACGAAAAGGAATAAACTATTGATACATGAATGAACCTTGAACACATTATGCAAAGTGAAAGAAGCGAGATACAAAAGGCCACATACTGTATGGTTCTATTTACAGGAAATGCTCAGCATAGTCAAATCCATAGAAACACAAAGGATATTAATGATTTCTAGGGGCCTGGGGGAGAAGGGAATGGGGAACAATTGCTAATGGCTATTGTTTTTTGGGGGGGGCGATATGCAAATGTCCTGGAATTAGTGTGATGGTTGAACAATCTGTGAATATACTGAAAATCCCTAAATTCACCACTTTCAGAGGGTGAAGTTTATGATATGTGAATTATATCTCAACAACAAAGAAATCTAGTATAATGTTTTTTAGAAGAATCCTATCCTATCAAACATTTTTAGACATTAGGGATAGAATTTTCTTCTCTATCCTCTGTGCCACGGATGGTGAACAGTGATGGTGTACTTGACAGGAACACTGATCTTGGCAAGTGTGTGATCCTGGGCAAGTCACTGCACTTCCCTTACCTCAGCTTCCGGATAATTCTTCCTGTCCTGTTTATGTCACAGAGCAAATGTGGCATAGCGAGAATGGCATGCATTTAATGAGCTCTCATTATCTACCAGGTACCATTGCTGGTATTTTACACGCATTCATTCATTTTCCTTATGAAATATTATTCTTATTTTGATTTTACAGATAAAGAAAATGAAATAATGTGTGGTAAAATTGCTATACAAATGAAAGGCATGGATATGTTATTTTATTTCACAAAACCATTTAAGAATAATGCTTTTCGCCCAGCTTATTACAGGGATGTGTCATTGGAGAAATCAGAAAATATAAAAAGTTATAAGGAAGCACATCAAAACCAACTCAAAACCCAAAGAAAACAGTTATATTTTTGTATTTTCCCTTCCAGTTTTAAAAAAAGTATATGTATGTATATACACATATACATGTATGCGTACATATGTATATATAAATTGGTTCTACACTGTAAATACAATATTATATTCTACTTTTAAAAATGTTAATACCTGGGTATGGATGTGCCCTCAACAAGCCCAGTAGTTGGCTGGTTAATTGAAAAACTTGGTTTAAAGCAGGTGAGGAACTGTCATCAGCGACGGCACAGCATTTCCCCTCCTGGTCTTAGCTAAAATGACCCTGATTTTGTTCAGGTGTGTGAAATCGATTTTTTCAGCCTGGGAGGATGGAATTGAGATGCTGAGACACCAACACTGAGATACCTATGATTGTTCTGAGCCAGTCAAGATGATCCCATTCTTTCAACGAAGAGTTTGGGGGTTAGCATGTGACCTAGTCCTGCCAATGAGACATAAAGGGAAGTCTGTTAAGGGCTTTTGGAAAAGAATTCCCTCCTGCTAAGGAGAGAGATGCATGAGATGAAACACCCCTCGCCCTCCATCTCCAACCCCAGCCCTCCCTCCCTGCCGGTGGTTACTGGAGCTGTGGCTGCCATCTTTGGAGCATGGGGGAAAGCCATGACTATCTCAGATATGCCAACCCAGAGCCTTGATGTGTCCTAGCCAGCGAATTAACCAACCCTGGAACCATGAAGCTTTAGACTCCTACGTGAAATAAAGAGTGCTTAAGTAATTGCAGCCCAAAGTGAAATAACTAGTGGGGAATAGAAAATGATGCGGAATTATTTTTAAACATTTAAAAAAATACTTAAAGCATACATCTGTGCATTTATTCATCATTTAAAAAATGTAGGCCAGGGTCTTTAATTATAATGGGGGATCTGTGCTATCTTTATTGCATAAACAAGATCAGTAACACACTTCTAGTTTCTACAGTTTTCTGTTTGTTTTGTTTTGAAGTGGATCACCAGCTTAGAGACAATTTCAAGAGGTCTGAGCACAGACCCCTGTTAAGCCCACAGTTCTCAATGTGTGGTCTACGGGCTTCTAGAGATTTCCAAGCCTCAGGAGGATGTCTGCAAAGCCAAAATTATATTCATAATAATATTAAGATATTATTGCCTCTCCCACTATAATCTGCTCATGAGTATTATACAGTAGGGTTTTCCAGGGGCTACATGACTTGTGATACTGCAGTAGATTGAACACAGAAGCAATGTGAGAACTCAGCTGCCTTCCATTAATCTAAGCATTACAGAGTTACAACAATGTCAGTGTCACCACTCTAATTTTTTTCATTTTGGAAAATATATTTACTTGTAATAAAAATATGTTATTTATGTTAACACATAATGGGTTTATTATTGTTATTTTTTAAAATGAATTCCAAGTTAATAGTTTATAAATTTCTTAGTTTTAATTTCTAATATGGTAAATGTCAGTATGTATTTCCCACATAAACATATATTTCCCACATATTTTCCACTTAATCATTTTTAAGAAGGGACCAAAAATCTTGAGAATCCCTGCGCTAGACTTTATTGATTTTCCCCAATGCTTACTGTTGCCTATTAACAGTATATTCTTTGTTTTCCTTCCTTCCCCCAACCGCCTTCCTCCCTTCCTGTCTTGTCTTTCCTTTTCAGCAACTTGCTTTTAGCTAAATTTTGCAAAGCATTCAACTTAATTTTCATAGAAACAACTACTGTCTTTCTTTTAGCATTCATAATGACGATAGTAGGTTACTGAGTTCATAAATAGGCCTAGGCACAAACATATCCCATTCTTGGTAAGTGCCCACCTAATTGGGGGGAAAAAGTACATGTGTGTCCGAATGAGGAATGTTTGGTGTGTTTCCAAAGGGAATAAATACCACTGACTAATCAGGCATTGGTTTAGTGGAAGTGCATTAAGAAGGAATCTTTTGTACGTACTTAGCCATTTTTGTATTGCTGAACACATTTTTGCTTATATTTTTTAACTTTAAAAAATAAAGCTAAAATGAATATCCTTATATATAAATCTTTGCATAAATGATTATTAGGATAAATTCCTAGAATAAGAATTATTATGTCAAAAAGTTGAGGGCATATTAAAGGTTTTGGTGTATATAGTCAAATTATTTTCTGAAAAGATTGTATAAATTTGGGCTCCACATCTTTACTAATTCAAAATATTACTGTTAATAAAGAAACATGCTAATTTTATACCCAAATTCTTGCTTTGATTTTCTAGGAATAATTTATCTGACATAGTGAGATTAGACACTTTAAAAATACTTAGTAACAATTTATATATATATATTTGTGATTTTCCATTATATGTCCTTTGACCATTTATCTAGAGAGGTGTACTGGTCAGGATTCTTGCTTGCAAATGACAGGAACTGACTTTAGTTAAGTAGAAAACGAATTGGTTGCTAAGGGTATTGAGTATCTCACAGAATTGAAGGGAAGGCTGAGAACCAGACTTGGAGAGGAGCCAAGAGAGACAAGGCACAGCTGACATCCTGCCATAGGAACAGTTAAGATACCACAACACAATCAACAAAACTGAAAGGCAACCTATGGAATGGGACAAGATACTTGCAGATGACATATCTGATAAAGGGGCATCCAAAAGATACAAAGAACTTAAAGAAGTCAACACCCAAAAACCAAATAATCCAAGTAAAAAATGGGCAGAAGACATGACTAGACATTTTTCCAAAGAAGACATATAGATGGCCAACAGACAGATGAAAAGATGCTCAACATCACTGATCATCCAGGCAATAGAAATCAGAACTACAGTGAGATATCACCCCACACCTGTCAGAATGGCTAATATCAGCAACATGAGAAATAATATGGAGAAGAAAGAACCCCCTTGCACTGTTGGTGGGAATGCAAACTGGTGCAGCCACTGTAGAAAACAGTATGGAAAAAAGTTAAAAATAGAACTACCCTATGATCCAGCAATTGCATTACTAGGTATTTACCAAGAGAATGCAGAAATACCAAGGGGTATGTGCCCCCTGATGTTTATAACAGTATTATCTACAGTAGCCAAATTTTGGAAAGAGCCCAGGTGTCCATCAACTGATGAATGCATACAGAAGATGTGGTATAAATATACAATGGAATATTACTCAGCCATAAAAAAGAATGAAATCTTGCCTTTTACAATGATGTGAATGGAGCTAGAGAGTATTGTGCTAAGTGAAATAAGGCAGTCAGAGAAAGACAAATACCACATGATTTCACTCATATGTGAAATTTAAGAAACAAAACAAATAAGCAAAGGGAAAAAAAGAGAGACAGAGGCAAGCCGAGAAATAGACTCTTAACTATAGAGAACAAACTGGTTACCAGAGGGGAGATGGGCAGGGGGATGGGTTGAACGGGTGATGGGGATTAAGGAAGGCACTTGTTATGTCGTATGGAAGTGTTAAATCACTATACTATACACCTGAAACTTACGTTACACTGTGTGTTAACTATCTGGAATTTAAATGAAAACTTAAACCTAAAATGTGTGCTAAATTTTATTAAATATATTTTCTGTATCAAAAAAAAAAACCAAAACGACACCACAGCTACACCATAACTGCTGGTCAATGGTTGGCACATGACCACTGGCCCCATGATGGCTCAACAATGACTCCTCTGGCCTCTGAATTCTACCACAGCATCTGTGAATAATTTTTAATGGATTTTATTATTTCTCTGTCTCACCCTCAAGGAGGCAAAGGCTCAGATGGGTGCATATGAATGATTGGCTGTGTTTAGGTCACATGGCCTATGGCCATAGGCCAGCAAGCAAGGATGGCAGGCTGTCCACCAGGGAACTTCCTCCAGAGGGAAAGGTGTTGAATGTGGGCACCTAAATGACAGAAATCAACTACATGGGATTTTATCCAACTGTATGAGCTCCTTATACACAGAGTATATCAACATATTATCTGCCACATTTTGGAAAAAAAGACTTATTTTACCAGGTTGTTTGCTTTTAAATTTTATTTATATTTCTTTTCAAAACAGAAAAGTTTAATTTTTTTAAAGTAGTCAAACCTGTTGACTTTTTACCTTTTCAGCATTTTCCATTATATTTATGCCTGGAATATTTCCCCAAATCCCTACATTATATATGCATCTACTTTCAAATATTTTTAAGATTGAATTTCTTGAATTTTACGTTTATACCTTTGAACTGTGTGTATGCATACGTGTATATGATGTGTGCATGTGCGTCTTATGTGCATGTGTGTGGGGAATGGGAAGGATCTAATTCCTGTCCTCCTGTCTGTCCCATATAGTTACGCGGCTGCATTGACTGTGTAATTCTTTTCCTACGAGCTGTGTTGGCACCTTCATCACATACTCATTCCTTTATATGCCACGTGTCTTTCTGGGCTATTAATCCCATTTCATTGATCTACCCACTGATTTTTCCAACAGTTTTTTAATAGTTTGCTTGCTAAAACTGTAGAGGATGTTTTAACCACCCAGATAGCCCTTAATTATGCATGTTTTTTTCTTTTCCAAAAATGTGATGGTCAGTTCTTTTTGTTCATTTGTTAGAATGTTTCATTTAGAAACATTTTGCCAAATTAAAAAAAATTATCCCCACGAAGACTGAGTTAAATCCTGAAATTAATTTTAGAATTTTTTTTTTCATCTTTATAAAATTGGGTTTTCCCATTCTGGAATATTTATTCAAGTCTTTCTTTGGGTCTTGATAAAATTGTGACATCTGTTCATTTTGGTTTTATACCCGAGTTTTAAAGATTATTGTTGTTGTTTGAAACTAAAAAAATTCACTGGTGGAGTGCCTGGGTGGCTCAGTTGGTTAAACTGACTCTTGATTTCGGCTCAGGTCATGACCTTAGGGTGGTGGAATGGAGCCCATGATGGGCTCCGTGCTCAGCAGGGAATCTGCTTGAGAGTCTCTCCCTCATCCTCTGCTCCTCCCTCTGTCCCTGCCCCTGATTACTCTACTCTCTCTCTCTCTCAAATAAATAAATTAAAAAAAAAATTCACTGATAAATCATTCTAACCCTTGTGACTTCGATAACTTTCTATTTTTTCCAGTTTTTTTGTCTATTCAGATCATCTACTTCTCAACACAATTAGTAATTTATATTTTATTATGAAATAATCTAGTTCATTTACAAATTTATTAACATAAAGAGTAATTTTCTTTTAAAGATTTTATTTATTTTTTTGACAAAGAGAGATACAGCGAGAGAAGGAACACAAGCAGGGGAAGTGGGAGAGGGAGAAGCAGGCTTCCCGCTGAGCAGGGAGCCCAATGCGGGACTGGATCCCAGGACCCTGGGATCATGACCTGGGCCAAAGGCAGTTGCTTAACTGACTGAGCCACCCAGGCGCCCCAACATAAAGAATAATTTTAAAATTATAATGTATCTGTTATATCCTCTTCTTAATTAAAAAATTTTTTTTGTTCTTTATTTTTATCTTTATTTTCTTAGGTTCATCAGATGTTGGTCTAGTTTTTCAAAACTAAATTTATCATTTAGATTCTTTTTTCTTTTCTAATCCTGTAATGGCAGTGATTATGGGCAAAGACTTTGGAGTCAGACAAACCTGGATTAAATCCCAATTTTGTCATTTACTAGCTGTGTTATCTTGGGAAAATTACTTAATGTCTTGAAATCTCAATTTCTCTATTTATAAAATATAACTACTGCTAATAATACCCATCTCTCAAAAATAATGTGATGTTTCAACAGATAATTATGTAAGACATTTGGTTCAGTACCTCATGGCAAGTGCTCAGACTTCATCATTGTCATTATAATTTTATTTTCAATTTATTTTATCAATGAGCAGATTTATCAATTTATAAAATACCAATTTTTTTCATATTTGATTTAATAATTCATTAAAGGTTATGATTCATTCTTGACTTGAATTTTGGCTACCTCCCACAATTTTTATTAATATACTTGGTTATGTTATTTCTTAGTTATGTTATTTAAAACCTAGTCTAGGGGTGCCTGGGTGGCTCAGTTGGTTAAGTTTCTGCCTTCGGCTCAGGTCATGATCTCAGGGTCCTGGGACTGAGCCCCGCATCGGGCTCCCTGCTCAGTGGGGAGCCTGCTTCTCCTTCTCCCTCTGCTGCTCCCCCTGCTTGTGCTCTCACAGTCTCTCTCCATGTGTCAAATAAATTAAAAAAATCTTTTAAAAAAATAAAACCTAGTCTATAATTGAGGATTTGATATCCTTTGTAACTTAGGAGAGTATTTTTTTTTTTTTAAGATTTATTTATTTGAGAGAGAGGGAGAGCATGTGAGCAAGGGGAGGGGCAGAGGGAGAGGGAGAGAATCCTCAAGCAGATTCCCGGCTGAGCAAGCCCGATGCAGGGCCCAATCCCAGGACCCTGAGATCATGACCTGAGCCCAAATCCAGAGCTGGCCACTCAACTGACTAACATGAGCCACCTAGCACCCCCCCCTTTTTTTTTTTTTCAAAGATTTATTTATTTAAGAGAGAGAGAGAGCAAGGGGAGGGGCAGAGGGATAAGGGAAGGAGAGAAGTAGACTCCCTGTTGAGTGAGGAGTGTGACACCGGGCTTGATCTTACCACCCTGAGATCACTACCTTAGCTGAAATCAAGAATCTGACTCTCAACTGACTGAGCTATCCAGGCTCCCAGGAGAGTGTTTTTTTTTAAAAGTTCAAAGTTATTGGTTTTATTTATTTATTAATTTGTTTGTTTAAATATAGGATAATGGGTTTTGGTTTGATTGTATTGTGGTTGGAAATATGTGGCCTTTAGAATTTCTGCTTTGGGGAATTAATTGTTGTTTTTATGGTCTGATATATGAGAATGGCTTATTAAATTTTGCTATGCTATTTGGTGTATAAAAATGTTTATGACTATTTTCCCTTAGTTGTGGATTAAATCTTTTATCAATATAAAATTACGTCTTTGGCCTGTTTATTACTTTTTAGCTTGACTCCTGGTTTGTAACTTTTTCTTTTGCATGTATTTATCAAACATATGTTTACCTATTCTTACACTTCTTACTTGTCTGAGTTACTTGTTTTTTGGTGGGTCTCTTTTAAGCAGCATAGATCTGAATTTTGTTTCTGAAGATAAGAAATAAGTGTTGGCAATGACATATCAGATAAAGGGCTAGTATCCAAAATCTATAAAGAACTCATCAAACTCAACACCCAAAGAACAAATAATCCAATCAAGAAATGGGCAGAAGACATGAACAGACATTTTTCCAAAGAAGACATCCAAATGGCCAACAGACACATGAAAAAGTGCTCAGTATCGCTCGGCATCAGGGAACTCCAAATCAAAACCTCAATGAGATACCACCTCACACCAGTCAGAATGGCTAAAATTAACAAGTCAGGAAACGACAGATGTTTACGGGGATGCGGAGAAAGGGGAACCCTCCTACACTTTTGGTGGGAATGCAAGCTGGTGCAGCCACTCTGGAAAACAGTATGGAGGTTCCTCAAAAAGTTGAAAATAGAGCTACCATACGATCCAGCAATTGCACTACTGGGTATTTACCCCAAAGATACAAATGTAGGGATCCGAAGGGGTACGTGCACCCCGATATTTATAGCAGCAATGTCCACAATAGCCAAATTGTGGAAAGAGCCAAGATGTCCATCGACAGATGAATGGATAAAGAAGATGTGGTATATATATACAATGGAATATTACGCAGCCATCAAAAGGAATGAGATCTTGCCATTTGCAACAATGTGGATGGAACTGGAGGGTATTATGTTGAGTGAAATAAGTCAAACAGAGAAAGACATGTATCATATGATCTCACTGATATGAGGAATTCTTAAGCACAGGAAACAAACTGAGGATTGCTGGAGTGGGGGGTGGGGTGGGAGGGATGGGGTGACTGGGTGATAGACACTGGGGAGGGTATGTGCTCTGGTAAGTGCTGTGAATTGTGCAAGACTGTTGAATCTCAGATCTGTACCTCTGAAACAAATAATGCAATATATGTTAAGAAGAAAAAAAAAGAAGAAGAAGAAGGTAGCAGGAGGGGAAGAATGAAGCGGGGGAAATCGGAGGGGTAGACGAACCATGAGAGATGATGGACTCTGAAAAACAAACTGAGGGTTCTAGAGGGGAGGGGGGTGGGAGGATGGGTTAGCCTGGTGATGGGTATTGAGGAAGGCACATTCTGCATGGAGCACTGGGTGTTATGCACAAACAATGAATCATGGAACACTACATCTAAAACTAATGATGTAATGTATGGGGATTAACATAATAATAAAAAAATAAAAAAAATTAAAAAAAGAGTTGACAGTAAGAAAAAAAAAAAAAAGAAAGAAGTGTTGGCAAGGATATGGAGAAAGAGGCTCCCTAGTGCACCATTGGTGGGAATTTATACTGGTACAGCTGCTATGGAAATCAGTATGGAGGTTTCTCAAAAAATTAAAAATAGAGCTACCCTATGATCCAGCCCCTCCACTTGTAGGTATTTATCCAGACGAATCCAAAAAACACTAATTCGAGAAGATATATGCATGCATGCACCCCTGTGTTCACTGCAGCATTATTTACAATAGCCAAGATAGGGAAACAACCTAAGTGTCTATTGATAGATAAATGGATAAAAAAGATGTGGTATATATACATATATATACACAACAGAATGTTAGCCATAAAAAGTGAACTCTTGCCAGTTAGGGCAACACAGATAGACCTAGAGGGCATTATGTAAGTGAAATAAGTCAGACAGAGAAAGACAAATACCATATGACTTCACTTACATGTGGAATCTAAAAAACAAAACAAACAAAACAGACTCACAGGTACAGAGAACAAACTGATGGTTGTCGGAGGTGATGTGTGTGTGAGATAGACGAAATAGGTAAAGGAGATTAAGAGGTACAGTTTTTCAGGTATAAAATAAATAAAACATGGGGATGTAATGTACAGCATAGGGAATATAATCAATAATATTGTAACAGCTTTGTATGCTGACAGATGGTAACTAGACTTATTCCAATGATCATTTCATAATGTATATAAATATCAAATCGCCATGTTGTGCATCTAAAACTAATACAGTACTGTATGTCAGTTATTCTTCAATGAAAAAGGTGAAACCAATTTGAAACTGCTGGTCCTTAAATGGGCTGGTTTAACCCATTTACAAATTTTCTCATAATTTATGTTTTATCCTCTTACTGACATTTTGCTATTTCCTTGTCTTTTGTTTATTTGCTCTATGCAATATTTTTTGCTTTCTTTTAAAATTTACTTTTTCTATTAAGGAAATCTTGAAAGGTAATCTTATTTTAAATTTTACTATTGGTTGCCTTTAAATTTTTTAAAGAACCATTCTTTATATTCCCCAAATTTTCTTTTTTTTTTTTTTAAAGATTTTATTTATTTATTTGACAGAGAGAGACACAGCGAGAGAGGAAACACAAGCAGGGGGAGTGGGAGAGGGAGAAGCAGGCTCCCCGCAGAGCAGGGAGCCTGATGTGGGAATCGATCCCAGGACCCTGGGATCATGACCTGAGCCGAAGGCAGATGCTTAACTGACTGAGCCACCCAGGCACCCTATATTCCCCAAATTTTCAAAATCAAGAATTAAACCATGTCTCTAAAATATCCTTATATATGAGAAAGGTACCATAGTTTTATTTTTTCCCTCATTACTTACCCATCTTTGTTAATACAAGCTTAGATGTAAGATACATATTATCACTATTGTTTATATAACCTTTTTTTCTTTTACTGATACTTTTAATATTTACCTTGTTGTTAACAAATTTTGCAAAAATCGTTTAACGTAATTAAAATGTAGAACTTCTTTTACTACTCATTGCTAATTCTTCAAAAGCACAGTAGTTCCATTCTTATTTATTTCAAATTATCTCTGAGTCCTTTTGTGTGTCCTTTTTTTCTTATTGAGGCAAGATTAGTATACAGCATGATACAAGTTTCGGGTGTACAGCATTGTAATTTGACATCTGTATATGCTACAAAGTGATCATCATCCAAAGTCTAGTTCCCGACCATCGCCATACAATTGACCTTCAGCAGTGTTGTCTGTGATTTTTGCACAGGAAAAACAATGTCTAGGCATGACATTTTGGGTGGTAGGAATGTTATTTACCTCTGACCTTCAAAAGTTCTCATGGATGCTTCTAGGTATGTCTTAACATGTTTGTTTTGCCTGGAATGTAGTGGATTCGTGATCTTGGTACTCTTAACATTTTTTTAAAGTTAAAAAACATTAAATTTTTTTTGTTTGATTATAACTTCTGTCTCTTCTAGTTTTTCCTAAAAAGCCTATATAGTTCTTTGTTTTCTGTTTGTTATCCTCTCTTTCATTATGTCCTAATTTCTTTAATTATTTCCATCTTTGTCCTTTTCTCAGATTGGTCTCCTGCTTTACTGATGTGATTATCTGCGGTGTCATTTCTGTACCACATGGCTTCAAATTCAGATTTTAATTCTTTCATTGCATTTTGATTTTACTTCAGTCTTTTTCTGTCTCACACAATCTCCTTTTCATCTCACCTTGCTGTCTCTTTCTCATGACCTATTCTCTTGTTATGGATATCTGTTCCTATTCCATAAGGCCATTACTTCTTGAATTCTATGGAAGATTGAAAAATATTTTCTCTGAAAATTTCTTTCAGTTCCTGTGGTAAATTATTTTCAGAGGCTCTGCTCCCTCTGAGTCTTTAGGGTAATATCCTCTATCTCTATTTTGGTGTCATTCATCAAAGTGCATTTATTATTCTTCTTGTCACTTTTCTTTTCTTTCTTTCTTTCTTTTTTTTTTTTTAAGATTTTATTTGACAGAGAGAGAGAGAGATCACAAGTAGGCAGATAGGCAGGCAGAGGGAGAGGGAGAAGCAGGCTCCCCGCCGAGCACGGAGCCAGATGCAGGGCTCGATCCCAGGATGCTGGGATCATGACCTGAGCCGAAGGCAGAAGCTTAACTGACTGAGCCACCCAGGCGCCCCTTCTTGTCACTTTTCTTAACACAGGATATCTATCTGGACTGGTGCCTCCTTCTGTCCACTTGAATGTGGGTTTGATTCCCTTCATAGAGCTACATCTGGAGGGCAAGGTGATATCCAGAGCCGCTAGCTCGATTTCTGGAGTTTAACTTGCTTTCATTCCTTAAGCATTGACATTAGCTCTTGCCCTGCTCCCATTGCTTTCCTTTCTGGCATGAAAGCTGTAATACTCAGCATACCTGGTTGTCAGAGATCTTTTATTCTGTCTTCTCTCATACTGTGTCTTTTTCATGGGGACACCTTCCTGGTTGGAATGAGGCACCCCAAGGCTTGCTTCCTCATTCCATCTTGTTGACCAGTTCTTTTCCAGGTAGGGGCCCTGATTGTTTTTAAGAAAAAAAGCTGACTGCTGAGGGGTTGGATATGGAAGGAAAATAACACTCCAGCTTAAAAAGGAGCACTTATATGGTAGAAGAATGGCTGTCTGATTTAATGAGCCAGGTGGCAGACAGTGGGGAAGGTATAATGGGCCTTTCTAACTTCAGACAGGTGGGTTTTCCCTAGGTCTGGTGGCAAGCACAGGTGGGCCACTAATTGCCTTTAAAAATCCAGGTTCATTGACCTTACTGTTAGTGGTAAGGAGTTGACTGTCAGTCTTAATTTTTGGTGGCAATGTAAATGTTTGCCTGTGTGTATGTGTGTGTGTGTGTGTGTGTGTGTGTGTGTTTTAGTAAAAGAGGCTGTATCAGGACTATTAGCCAGATGCCATTTTAAACTGGAAGTCTTAGGGGTCTTTTTATTTTAAAAACTAATTACCAGGTTGCTTTTATCTCCCAACTCCTGTGGCACATGTGAGACGTAAGTAAGTGAAGAGCTAGAAGACGGCCTCCGGAGTGAAGTGAGAAGACAGGTCTGGGAATTGTGCTTTGTCTCTTACTTCTTTACTTCCCACTTCCTCATTGTCCCCAGTGCCCTATAAACTTCTCTTTGTTCTCACTCCTTCTTTTTCCTTTTTCCCGTGCCTGGATTTAAACCTTACGGCCATTCTCTCATGTCCCACTGATTCCGGCATAATGTTCATTTCTTTGCTGCCTCCCCAACTCGGGTTTTACTCTTCAAAATCTCCATCGGTCATGATGAACAGGTACTCCGTTCGTGCAGAAATGGTGTATGCTGGGATGGACTTAGCTTTTCCTTCCACCCTTTACAGAGAGGACCAGTGTGTCAGCTCATGCCTCGGTTAGGAAGTGTTTACGGGTAACAGATGGAGGAAAGGCTGTGTTGCTCTCTAACATTTGCCGGTTCAAGACTGGCCCTGCTTTGATGCACAGGTAGAGCATGTTTCACGGGCAGAGGATTTAGAACTGGCATCCTGCCTGTCCCCCAGGTGTGGTCACCTCTGCTACGATTTCCAGCCTGGCAGCATGGCCTGAGCTCCCACTTTGTGGGAGGCGGAAAGAGAAAGCCAAGGACTGGTTTCCACTTACTGCATATCAGGTCAGGATGGGTCACCCACCATCACCAATTTCAAATGCTTTTGTCTTATTGGTCGCAGTGACAAATTGCTGTAATTGTGCAAGTCAAGCAGATATATAAAAAGACCTTTGAAGCCACAAAAATTCATATCTTGGAAGTGAAGGCACAGGACACCATTAAAATTCCCTTCATGATCCTGATGTTGAGGGCCCAGGTTATTTTCATATTTCACATATGTTAAGGGTTTAATGTACTGGGGGCCATAGATAAATCCCATATTTAATCTCTCTTCTTTTACATTTCCATATTTTTTATAGCTGTTGCCAGCATGAATATCATCCTCTATAAAAGTGGAGTAATTTCAAGAAATATCATAAAGGTTGTATACTTCCGCCATACTTTACCTTTTTATTGGGTTGTTTTGTTATACAAAGTAAAAATGCACTTGCACATCTCCTGTTTTCACTGGAGCGTGAGTGTGAGCATATCAGAATATCAAATAATTTTTCCTAATTATTTTTTTTGCCTTTCATTGTCTTTAAAGAAGGGATAAGAACACTAAATTCCAAGTATTTTAACCATGGATTTTTGCTTGATTAATACTTTTTTCTTTTTAAAGATGTACTGTTCATGGAAACATTGTAAATTATGCCTACATGACAGCAAAGGGACAAATCGTCCTAGATACTAAGATAAACTGTCTAAATAATACTGTAGTTAGATTGTGTTGTTCGCTGTTGTGTGCCCCAGTGCCTTGCACACAGACATATTAAATAATTATTTGGTGAATGAATGACTATCTGGTATATTGCTGATATAACTTAGATGGCCTCTGACTTCTAATAATTGATAACACGAGACTGAAAAAGTAAGAATGATCATATTTATGGCTTGCGGGTAGAAGAGTACATTTAGACCATGAGAAGTCAGGAAACGAAATTGTGCAGTTTCATCTGTGATGTACTTAGCTTTTTATGAAAGCAATGGCCTTGCATAGGCACGGGCAAGGAACCCCATGGTGTGTATGTGCCAAGGTTCCTCTGGTGCCTAGGCTGGAGGAGGTTTTTGTCCCCAGGGGAGGCATCTTGGGACATCCCTGGGTGCGTGGTACTTTCTGGCTCTGTTCATCTCTTACTCATGGATATAGGCAATCATGCTAGCATAATTCATCAATTGACTATTTAGATGTCTGCTTGTTTTACTTGTTTTAAACCAAATAGTGGGTTCGCTGGTAGACTTTTTACATTTTTAGTTTGCTTTCTCTGGTGTTACAGAAATAGTCCTTTCAAGGAAACACTGAGAAGCCTGGAATATGGTAGTAGGAGGCCAAGACGCTGTGACTCACCTGAACATCATCTAGTTGCTGGAAATTCAGAAGATCCAGAGGACCCCATTTTCCTTCTACAAGCCCATAAGAGGCGTGACTGGTGTCCTTTCAGCCACAGAGGGGAGGCAATAAGCTGTTTGTGTGGTAAAAGGAGGACAATGTAATTCTCAAATCAAATAATATTTACTGAGTACCAAAAAATGAGCCATTTGTAGGCTACCTTAAATGTGTTACTTATTGGATCAAATGAGCCATTTGTAGGCTACCTTAAATGTGTTACTTACTGGATCTTCACAGCAACAGAAAGGTGGCAGGGATTATTACTTTTCTAATTTTTATGGGTGAAGATTCTGAGGCTCTGAGAATTTAATTGACTTTCTTAAAGTCACTAATTAGTAGAGGTGGAACCAGATTTCAGTTTTGCTCATTTCTAACACTATATTCTTCCCTTTGCCCTAATATAATATTAATAATGCTATCCAGCATTTATTGAATCAGGCATAATTTACTTCTCACAATCTCCTTTTCTCCGCATATGTCTATAAAGTAGGTACTATCATCCCCATTCTGCAGATGGAAAAAGTGAGCTACAGAATCTACTATGGCAACTCACCACGGTGTTGTGGGGACACTCCGAAGTGAATGATACAAAACTTGTTCTCAAGGAGTTTATAATCAAAATCAGGGCAATAAATTGTGCATATGTAAAAGACAATAATAATAATATGTTTGAATAATACTTTAATACCAGAAAAGCAGTGTCACAGAGCAGTACTGGATTATAAAATGGCATGCATTGGAGATAAATAGTATAGTTGGCCCTTGAACAACATGGGGGCTAGGGGTGCCAGCCCCCACATGGTTGAAAATTGCACATAACTATTGACTCCCCCAAAACTTAGGTACTAATAGCCTACTGTTGACTGGAAGCCTTACTGACAACATCAGCAGTCATTTAACACATATTTTGTATGTTACGTATATATTATATACTGTACTCTTACAATAAAGTGAGCCAAAGAAAAGAAAATGTTATTAAGAACATCATAAGGAGGAAAAAATACATTTACAGTACTGTTACTGTATTTATCAAAAAAATCCGTGTATAAGTTGACCCATTCAGTTCAAACCCGTGTTGTTCAAAAGTCAACTCTACAGGAGTTTGGAGGAGGGTGAGGTGGTTTCTTGGGGCCAATGTCATGAGGACTGGAGAGGGCTGGCAGAGAGTGAGCTGCTTCTGGAGGGGCTGGTGAAGGGGACCAGGAGGTTCTTCCAGGCGTTGAGACAGAGTGAGCAAGTCACAGAGCTGCAAACATGCTCCACTGGAACATTGTGAGTCTCATTCCTACTGAAAGGTGTCTACGAGAGAGGATATGAAGGTGGGGGTTTCCCCCTGGTAGGCCCCTGATGAAGCCCTTTTTCCTTAACCTGTGCAAACACAAAAATGAGCATTGTTTTCAAGCTTTGGACTAAAGTTCTGTAAGTTAACATCTATCTCCAGCCTCCCATCTTCTTCAACAGAACAAGCCTAAACCCTTTAGATTGGGAAGGGGCTGGAAATCTCACCCACACCCCGCTCATTTTATGCATGGGGGTAGGAAGGCCTGAGACAATGGAGAAATCCAGTAACAGCTACAAGGTTATCTAGTCAGGGAACGTTCAGAGGAGAACCCCAGTATTTGACTCAGTTCAGAGTTCGTGGCAAATAGTGTTTCTTCATTCCTTGCTAGAATATTTAAACTTCGAAGAACAGAGCATTGTGATTATTAATTTTTGTAAATGTGGGCTCAGCCCAGAGACCCTGATCTGGCTGGTGGTCATGGTGACAGTGGGGGCGGGGGGGGGACATGTGTGATCACTGATCATGCCTGCATAACGTTCTACCCTTAGTCAACCTTTGATCCATGTTTGCTGTGATCTTCATGTAAGTGAATTTATGGAATGTGGACATCTTCTGATTTTGCCTGCACTCCTGGATCCTATTCCCCTCTTCTTTGTCCTATATTCATACTGATTTCAGTCATTTGCCTTCTTCCACCAGATTCTAGCAGTGACAAAAACTTGGTTGTCTTAAGGGTGTCACGTAGAGGAACAAAGCAGGAGTGCCATCTTGTTAATGTCAGATATAAATATTTTTATGAACCTTATATGTCTGGATTCATTAGCCATTTAATGAATTTGATGCACAGATGTTCAGGAAATTAGGAGCACTGACTTCGTTGGGAAATTATAGCAAGCTTGGTGCCATCCAAGATATCAAAAACATGCTGTTCCTACAATCTGCCAAGAAACCAGGTATAGTAATGGTCTCTGTGTTATATATAAGCTCACTATTAACACTCAATAAATGTTAACTGTATAATAATAAAAAATACTGAGCATGACTCTCCCCAGTGAAGATCAGGTTTGGATATAAAGGGATGCCCTCTGTGTTCAGAATATATATTTCCTTTGGACTTACATTATATTCACCTGATGGAAAGTAAAAGAGTTGAGAAAAGCTAATTGATGCCATAGGCTGAGGGTATTGATTTTGAGTCATAAGAACTGAATTTGGCTTCCAAAACTTATCATCAGAACAACTGTATCAGATGTCTTGATTTGCTCTGCCAACCCCTATGTACTTCACAGGCAGAGTGGGTGGAGTAAGTGAAGACAAAGGGCAGAATCAGGCCAGAATGGGTATCGAAGCTGAGACTATAGGGAGGTCCACACCTAGCCTGGAGGTTGGCACCATTTCCCAGGGTATTCGTCCTCCAGTTGTGAACTTTGTCGCCTTATGTGCTTTGGGGACAACACTATGGAGGAGGAAGAAAGAGCCCAATAATTGGAAATGTTCTTCCTTTGGCAGCAGTGTACTGGTAAATTTTCAAAAAATTGTTTGTTTCTCTCTCTCTCTCTCTCAAAAAAAAAAAAAAAAAAAAAAAGGCCCTGATGTGTAGGGTTTGCCTGTTTCCATGGTGTAAATACTCCTACCATGACCAATTTCAAGCCACCAACGTGACAACAACTAACTTGCAAACTTCCTAAAGATTTCACACTCAGCTCTTACAAGCTGGTACAAGTGGCTCCAGCAAAACCCTGGTCCTCGGTATATAATAATCACGATGATGGATGTGGGGAAGTGATTAAAGAAGCTCTGGAGTAAGTAATCCCCAAGGTCCAGTTCTAGCTCTGCTACTTACTAGCCCTGTGATGTCCAGCCAGCTACTTAACCTCTCTGATCCTGAGTCTCCTCAGTGGCAAAATGGAATAATATCTATTATAAGGTTGATAGCTATATAAAGAAGATAGTAAATGTAAAGTGCCCAGCAAAGTTCTTGGCATATAAGTGCTCAAAAATGTTAATTGAGACTAAATGTGACAGCCCCCTAATCTATGCAGAAATATTACGATTATCAGAGAATATGGAATATTATAGATATCAGTTGACCCTGGCATGTGACTTGTAGGAAAATAGTATCAGAGTATCCACCAGATATTTCGTGTAGTAGGCTCGTATACCTGGGTGAAGAAGCCTGGGGAAGGAAAAACGTGGGTGCTTGATTTCTGAGAAATACTAAGAACAATCCATACATACCACAGTGTATTAAAGATACTGCCTGCAGTGTAGACAATGCTCGTGGCGCCATCTTCCTTGGTGAGGTGTTAGCAGCTTTTTTTTTTTTTTTTTAAGATTTTATTTATTTATTTGACAGAGAGAGATAGCGAGAGCAGGAACACAAGCAGGGGGAGTGGGAGAGGGAGAAGCAGGCTTCCCGCCGAGCAGGGAGCGCGATGCGGGGCTCGATCCCAGGACCCTGGGATCATGACCAGAGCGGAAGGCAGATGCTTAACGACTGAGCCACCCAGGCACCCCAGCAGCTTTTTTATCTTTTAAAAACTAACAGTCTTTTGAAATAAGGTGGGCATGAAGAATAGTGGCAGGTGCCAAACCATCCGAATGTCCTGCTTCTCACAGGCTCGACAGGCCAGTTTCCCTCCCCAGCTCAGAGAAACGCGGAGGCGAGCGTCGGGTAAGGGCCGCCCGCACATCCCTCCTGCCACGGTGCGCATCTCCTTCCCGTCAGGCAGAGAGCAGTGGGGGAAAGGAAACTGCGGAGAGGACGCGCCTCTTTCCCAAGGAAACCAATGGCTCTATTTCTTTCTCTCTCTCTTTCTCAGCTTCCTTGCTTTCTGAGTCAGTTCGTCGTGTTGAGATTGTTTGAATGACAATTGATGAGGAGCACGAGTGTGTAATATTTCGTAAGATAGGGAGTGTAGGTGAGGGGGAGAGATTTTGAGCGCTGCGACTGAAGCATACTTTAATCTTGCAATACACCATTAAACATCCCAGACGGTTCTGTGGCTTTCTCTTTCCCACCATTACCTGGAAAAGCTTGTCTGCCGTCACCAAATTCTAGCATAAACAGCTCAGGGCTCTGTATTTTCCCATTGCGGTTTACTATTATATCACTAATTCTAATTTGATTCAGATTCAGCGAGCTCTTTCTCTTCATAACACGAAAGCCTTTTGGCAGCCATTAGCTCCATGCGTAGAATCATGAACAATCACACACACAAAGAAACTGCAAATTAGAGCTTATATTCCTTATATCTTCACATGGCGGGCTGAAGTAGGACAACTCCACAAACAATGCATTTTAAAGAACATTTGCAGGGTGAATATATTACAAATATGGCTAGGAAGCGGGCTGCAGTATATCTTTAAAAGTGACTGATTTAAACCCAAACTTAATGTATTTTGGAGGCCAGCAATAATTTGACTTGCTGAGTGGATGGAATTTATGGGTATAATGCAGTGCAAATAAAAACATCCTCTTTCAGTCATAAAGGTGTATGCTGTGTCCATGCTGGGAAATACAGCTTGCCTTACCCCTGACTTCTGGAGAGAACTCAGGGGAATAGCTATGTCAGACCCACTGCCTTTTCTTTGTGGCCTTATGGAAATATCAAGTTTTATTTTTGTATTTAAGAGGGTTTATAGTGCCATCTCTGGATCTGGGCTTTGTGTTTGAGAACCAAATAAATAAGAGAAACTCAGAAACGCACCACTGAGCTGCGGGTTGTTTTCTTCATGAGGTGACCCAGACCACAATAAAGGAAAAACAGAGGGTAGAACTAGGGTATGGGACATAGGATGTTCACATCCATCCCTCCAAGGGATGACCCAAGGGGAAGACTGAGATTTGTAAGAAACCCGCCGTCAAGGGACTTCTGACTTTGGGCATTTCCTGTTTTTGACTTGTATGCTTCTGATATGTGACCTTCAAGAAGAAACCTCTCACGGTACATGTGGGGCCACATGTCCATGACATGCTGAATTTGAGGTTGGAATACAGGAAGTGAGAAATTTCTGTGACCGAATTGCATGAAGTGAAACAAAGCCTGCTGACTCCCTGCTCCACGTCCTCAACAGTTGAGAGCATCCACTGCTCTGCCCCTCATCCCTCAGCCTGGTCTCTCCCCACCATACCTACTTGCCCTCTCTCTCCCTCCCCCCTCCATCCCCAAAACCATAGCCCTTGCCCATCCAGTCCACCTATTTCAGTTCTCTGGAACTCATCCAAGAGGAGGAACCAGATCAGGTCTGAGAAGGTGGATCACGGGCACAAGAGTAGGTCATCTTTCCTGCCTTAGCCTCTCTCCATTCACGAAGGACCTGTAAGCTCCAGGAGGAGGCCTGACCCTTACATCTGGTGGGCTGATGGTGTGAAGGAATGCAATATTGTCAGCGCATAGGGAGGTTCGCAGAACATCAAAAATTCATGGTTCGCATGTTTGTAATGAAGGCAGGAAAAGAAAGTACAATGTACATTCTTAAGGAGCTTGTATTTCTGGAGCTACTTTCAGCATAAATTGCAGCTTTTGGAGAATGCATATTCCTAGCCCTGATCTCATAACTTGATCAGTTTCCTAAGAAAAGTCGTAAGACTCTCAAGTCAATATTTGTTTTAGAAGTCTGGAACAAATACATATTGGGGTATATGTGTACTCCCTCCTCTTACCTCAAAGTTTCAGATTAGTCATGTTGGCCTGCCTAGTGGGGACAGATAGAGGGTGGGAAGAGATGCTGGGAATAGATGTAAGACAATTGTGAAATCATGACCTATTGAATAGCCACAAAATATGAGGTGTCCTATTGAAAAATTTGGAGTCCAGATTTCCGCTGAAATACCTGCTTAAAGAGCTTTTCTGTGTTGTGTATATTATCCCTTTAGTGAATTAGTAAATCAGCCAGAAGTTATAGTACCTCCTTATTGTTTAAATTCATCGTGGATTTCTAGGGCACCTCTCAGCAATAGTTTTCCCAAAGGAAAGCTGCAGCTTTAAAAATACATAGGTGGCACTGGAGAGATGGGGAAATGGAGCTGATTCAAATACTTCTAGATTAATCGGTAGTTACCGTTGTGATTTTTTCCCAACTGCCAGGCTAGGGAATTGCATGACCTAAGGTGGGTACTGCTAGTTCCTTGGGTCTATGACCTGTATGGTTGAATCCTAAGCTGGTTCTGGGGTCCAGAAGACCAAACCTGGGAATGGAAATCCATATTAACAGCAAGCTGAAAGAGATTTGATGCAGTGACATTTAGTTAAACTTCTTGCCCTAGGCCAATACTTCTTTCCTTATCCTCTCCTATATTCCTTTTCCCTACTTCCCCGAGCCTTGGATAATCCGGACCCAGCAGGGTTCTTGGCCCTTCAGAGATCCTTTGAGCCTTGGCTAGGATGACATTAGATTTTTGGGGGACCCTTAAGATAGCCCAGACTTTGGTAATATATGGGCTAGGGGTGCTAGAAGACTTCAGAAAGGACACTGAAACTACCCATCTTATGGTGGGGCCTTCCTGCTTTCTGGCCTGACACTGGAATTTGACATTTTTAAAATGACTTCTCTCAAGATCTGGGGAGGGAAATGTCCTATTTAAAATTTCTCTAGATGATTTTTGCCAGCTAAAATTTACTTCCCACATTTGATAGGTAGCATTCCCCTGTACTTTCCTCTGGTGCTGGCCTTCTGTTAGGGTGCTATGCTTTGGGAGTTCATGTCCAGGGGCTGTCTTACAGGGTAACTGGCAGAGAACTATGGGTAAAACAAGAACTGTGGTAATCAGAACACCTTGGTTTCCATCCTATTCTAATGTCCCACTAACGAATGTAACCACTTGATTTTCTCACCCGTAAAATGGGAATGAAGGTAATACCTCCTCTCTTAACCAAACATCATTGAGGTGGGCTCCTGGAGGTAACTTTTGGCTCTCTAGTAACTAAACCCAACTGGGTGGGTTCCAAGAATAAACCTCCTTATTCCAAATCTCCCTGTGAGGGAATAAGATTATGGACAGGATTTATATAGTTCTATCCAGTTTATTGTTTCCTTTCTCTGTAAAATAGTAAGAGTTCTCATTTATCAAGAACTGCTGTGTGCCAGGTGCCCTCCTATGTCATTTGTTACTAATCATCACAAAGATTCTTCAGGTTGGAGATCATTAACCTGAGTTTACAAGCTCATAGGGCCAAGTACACTGTCTGCTCTCACATGGGGGGGGGTGGTGGTGAAGAGGCTGGAGCCCACCAGAAACATAAGCCTCTTGAGACCTGTGGTTTTCCCGTGATAGTACATGGATTCCACTTACCTATCTAAGTTGTTCCTCTGTGTAGTAGTCTGTTTAAAGCAGTTCTGGTCAAAATATATTCTAAGAGATCAGAAAACCCAAAATAACACCAAGTTATTCTGAGATTTAGGCAGACCGTGAAAAAAAATTGCTTTCAATAAAATGTCCTTTCAAATTTAAATAACGTCCTGCAGTTTACAGAACACTTGTACAGATATTATAGTATCTCATTGACTTTTCAAAACCCATCAGAAGGGAGGACGTGTATTTATAATGTATTTAATAGATGAGGAGTCTTTGAAAGGCTACTTGCTACAACTTTCTAGAGGTCACGTAACCAGTAGGAAGCAGAGGTCTGGCTTGGGCCCAGCTATTCCAGTGTTCTTTTGTTGTATCACACAGCTCACATTCACTGACAAAAGGGGGCAGGGAAGGAACAGAGGTTAGGAGAGTGCTGTCAGCAAAATGGTGGAATAGGAGTTTCCTCCTGTATTCCCCCCAAAGAACACTGATTTTGACAATCTTTCACAGATGAGAGTGACTTTGTAGAAGTTCGGGAGTCCACTGGAGAAGTTCCAGCATACTGTCACGACCAAAGGAAAAAAAAAAAAAAAAGAAACAAGGGAAAAAAAAGGTCTGAGTTGGATACATTGAAGAGGGTCAGAGGAAGAGTTTCATTTTACCCACATTACCCCTCCTCCAAGACAGCAGAGGTCAGGGCCAAGAGAGACCTTCGTGGCCCACAGTTTCCCCCTGAAGGAAAAGTGAGGGCATGTGAATGAGTGTCTGGATTCTCCAGCTTGTGGGATGTTGCAAAGAGGTCCATTTCTTTCTTTTCCCATCCGGAATATGGAGGTGTGCTGCGTGGAGAGCAGGAGGTGCTGGAAGAACAGCAGCCAGGCTCTTGGAGGGCATCAAAAGGACAGGATCCTACCAGTTGCTTTGCAGACTCCATGGGAAGCCTGCCCATGGACTGCTGGGGATGCCTCACCTGCAGATCCCCCCAACTGGCTCACAGGCACCAGCAGCGCTCTGAGCACCTCACCTACACCCCTCATCCCCCCTCTGTGGCCAGCTTCCTGTATATGCCTCTGCAGGCAGTGAGTGCAAGCCTTTGCAAATGGCTAGTGAGCATGCACAGTAAGCCTGCCCAAGTGTGAGGGATTGGGAGAAAGCACATAAACTTGAGCATTCCGCACTGCCTTAGGGAAAGCAAACAGAGGACCCAGACTGTCTTTGCAGGATCGAGAGAAGACACAATGCTTAAGAAAACCCCCAAAAGAGAAGGAAAAGTGTGGTGCAGGTATATCCATAGAAAAGGTCTGAGACAGCTTCAGAATCCGTAGCAGGGCTAACAGAAGAGATTTCTCTTCCAAAGCTAGTCAGGAAAGACTAGAAGAGGGGACTGCTTTTTCAAATGCAAAGACAGCAACACACAATTTCAAGGAACATGAAAAATCAAGGAAACATGACACTATCAAAGGAACACAAAAATTTTCCAGTAACTGATCCCAAAGAAATGGAAATCTGTGATTTTCCTGATAAAGAATTCAAGATAGTTGTTTTAAGGAAGCTCAATGAGCTACACAAAAACATGGAAAGATAATTCAACAAAATTAGATGATAATGCATTAAAAAATGAGTTTAACAGAGAGATAGGAATAATAACAAAGAACCAAACAGAAATTCTAGAGCTAAACAATACAGTCAATGAAATGAAAAATGCAATAGAGGGGTGCCAGGGTGGCTCAGTTGGTTGAGTGTCCGACTCCTGGTTTTGGTTCAGGTCATGATCTCAGGTTTGTGATATCGAGCCCCACCCACATGGGGCTCTGTGCTCAGCAGGGAGTCTGAGATTCTCTCTTTTCCTCTATCCCTCCCCGCCGACTCTCTCTCTCTCTCTCACACACACACTCTCTCTCTCAAATAAATAAATAAATCTTTTTAAAAAAATAAAAAATGAAACAGAAAGCATAGTAGACTTGATCAAGCATAAGAAAATATCTGTGATGTCAAAGACAAGTCATTTGACATTATTCAGTCATTGGAGAAAAAAGAAAAAAAGAATGGAAAAGAGTAAAGAAGCCTCCATGAATTATCAGATATCATCAAGTGAAATAATCTAGGCATTATTAGAGTCCCAGAAGGAGAAGAGGGAGAAAGGAGCAGAAAGCTTCCTTAAAGGAATTATGACTGAGAACTTCCCAAATCTGGGGAGGGATTGGGACATCCAAGTTCATGAACCTCATAGCTGCCCAAAAGGATTCAGCCCCAAAAGATCTTCTAAGACACAGTATAATAAAACTGGCTAAAATCAAAGACAGAATTTTAAACGCAGCAAGAGAAAAAAAAAAAAAAAGATTTCTCACATATGAGGGATTTCCCAGCCAAAACCTTGCAGGCTAGGAGAGAGTGGGATGATACATTCAGAGCGCTGAAAGAAAAAACTGCCAACCAAGAATACACAGCAAAGCTGTCCTTCAGAAATGGAGTTGAAGACTTTTTCCAAACAAAAGCTGAGGGAGTTCATCACTAATAGACCTGTCATACAGGAAATCTTGAAAGGAGTTCTTCAAACTGAAATGAAGGGAGGCTAACTAGTAACATGAACACATATTAGGGTATAAAACACTGGTAAGGGTAACTATATAATAAAATTCATATTGTATGTTAGTACTGTAACATGGTGGTGTGCTAATCACTTAATTTTAGTATAAAGTTTAAAGTATAAAGGTTAAATGTCAAAATTATTAAAAACTGTAGTTCAGTAATTTGTTAGTGGACACAAAATATAAAAAAGACGTAGATTATAATATCACAAACATAACATGTTGGGGGGGGGTGTAAAGAGTAGAGTTTTGTATGTGATTGAAGTTAAGTTGTTACCAGCTTAAAATAGGCTGTTGTAACTATAAAATGTTTTATGTAAGCCTCCTGGTAATTATGAAACAATTACAGTAGATGCACAAAATATAAAGAGCAGGGAATCAGAGCATTCCACTATGGAAAATCATCAATTTACAAAGGAAAGTAGCAAGAGAGGAAGAAAGGAACAAAGGAACTATAAAAGAACCTGAAAACGATTAATAAATTGGCACTATCTTACCTGTCAATAATTACTTAAATATTTTTTTAAGATTTTATTTATTTATTTGACAGAGAGAGACACAACGAGAGAGGGAACACAAGCAAGGGGAGTGGGAGAGGGATAGGCAGGCTTCCCGCAGAGCAGGGAGTCCGATGTGGGGCTCGATCCTAGGACCCTGAAATCATGACCTGAGCCGAAGGCAGACACTTAACAACTGAGCCACCCAGGCGCCCCAATAATTACTTTAAATGTAAATAAATAAACTCCGCAATAAAAAGGCATAGAATGGCTGAATGTAAAAAAAAAAAAAGAAAAGCCAGACCCAACTGTATGTTGCCTGTAAGAGATTCACTTCAGCTTTAAGGACACACATAGGCTCAAAGTGAAGGGATGGAAAAAGATATTCCATGCAAATGGAAACCAAAAGAGAGCAGGAGTCGTTATACTTATATCAGAAAAAATAGTCCTTAAGTAAGAAAACCATAACAAGAGACAAAGAAGATCACTGTATAACCTTCTCCTTCTCCTTATTCTTTAATACAGATGATCTAATTTGGGTAATCTAGGAATGGCCCAGGCCCAAAAGTTTGAGATCCATAGACTAAAGCCAGAATTAATATTTTCATGAAAGTTCTTCCATGTTATCTCACTTACAGAGTAAAAATTACACACACACACACACACACACATAGATGGAGATAAATGGATTTGTGAGTATGCCAACTCATCTATTTATGTAGGTGTAAATCTTGGCACCTGAGTAATCTTCAAGGTAAACTAGAAAGGTACGTTATTCTAAGTTAGATATTGTATGGGTAATTTACTAATAGTTTTATTTTTTATGGCTCATCACTACCTATATGTTGATAGAAAGCAGTATGTCAGGGAAGGCCTTGTTTGGGTGTCTGGGAGCACTGTGTTTATTAAATGGCACTTTGGTGTGGTCACAGAATTTGTATGAAAAGCCTTATAGCTTAGCCTTACAAAACACAGTGGTGTATTTGCAGGCATTGTGTTGAGGAAGATGTTCCTTACCACATCGTCAAGGTCTGATTTCTAAGGACCCGAGGGAGAATTCTGTCTGGTCTCTGTACCAGGAGTCATTGGGCCTCTTTTGCACATCTGCTTTTTGTTTTGTTTTAATTTCCTAGACATGGAATCATGTGACTGAATATGTTTCCTTTTTTTTATACAGTTGGCAGGAAGCTCAGAATCAAACTTATGGTCCAGTTTAAATCCTTTCTATAGCAAAGCAGAACATAAATATATAAACAAGCAAAAATTGTGGGAAAAATTATCGTTAAGAGAGACAAGGGGAGAACATCGAGTATGGTATCAGAGACCACTTCTTTCCTGAACTCCCTATTACACATGTCAAATGACCCTTACCACCTACTACTGAGAACCTTACTCAACTCTTTCCATTGTTCAGACTAGTATCTGGCATTCAGTGGGTGCTCAATAAGTACTCGCTGTATGAACAAGCTCATCTCCTAACAGACAATGATTATCATCACGAAGACTAAAAGTCTTAACTGATTAAAAAAAAAGTATAATGGGATCCAGCCTGATTCAAATACTATTTTAGACGTTACCTGGACCGATATTTTAAACTAATTTTTATTTCTAAGCTATCTAGATAGGATTTTTTTAAATCAATAACTAAGCTCAGAGAATATCCTTTTTCCTTATATGAGGAGGAGCTTCTTTCAAGCAGGTGGATGAATTTGTTATTACCTGACAAGAATCATTCCCCAAGCCATAATTTTTCAATTATGGTAATAAAAAGTTAGTGCTACTATCTATGTATTGAAACAAATTTCATTCATAGACACCTACTCTTCTTTGGCATGTAGCCATGTTATCCAAGTGCTTTCTGAAGTTTTATAACTTCAGCTGCAAAAATTAATTTTCAGTGCCTCAACGTCACTGTGGTCAACGTCACTGCAGTAAACTGGCTGACTGTCTGCCTTGAATTCCGTCTTGGAATGAGGAGGGCAAGAAGTAAATAATTTTATAGACTTGGTTGACTGAAGTTCTTGACAAATCAGTCTAAGAGTAGAGATAATTGGCATGTATTTTTATTCAGATGAGTGACAAATGTATAAATCATGATATTTTTCAACACAATTCAACATTTTTCACATACAGATTTGTAAGGAGAGCATTTATTTTATGAAGGACACCAGAGAGGCCATGTCACCTTGTTTCCTCATCTGTAAAAGGAGAGGGTTGGATGATACTATTGTGAAGGTTGTTTCCGAAGAAGATTGAGTAAAACATCTGTGGACAATGGAAATATTACCCAGAATGAAAGGCTTACGGAAGGATTCCGCATAGCAGTCTTTATTTTCACTACTCCTTCAACTGTGGTTGGAGAATCCATTCTTTAACAACGATGGGGGATTGAATCCTAACTATTTTTTATGGAAATTAGACCTATGTTATTTTTTGCTTTTGTATCTTCAGTTGTTTGGAGACAACCATCTTATCAGCTGGGCCAATAAGATCATTAATGGAAAACAGTGTTGTGCACCAGTAGATCTTTACTCTTTGATCAATAGTTATTTACTTCTGAGGGGTCACAGCTTGGTTAATATAGCAGAATAGTTTTATTGATAGATAACATAACAATGAAAAATAAAGTTTAAAATAGAAGATGAATGAATATAGCACTTTCTTCAGGCATGAATATTATTATTTGAAAACTGTAATAGCCACTAGAATGTTGGAAGGGCAGACAACAAAAGCGTTGAATAATTGTCCTAGGACTATAATCAGACTTCCATTATTGACCTCTGTTAATATTCTACTGTAACTGTCTGCTAAATTGGTTCCTTGGGGCTTGAAATATACAGTGATGTTATGAGTTCCTATCGTAAATTGCCACACAGTAAAGTAGCAAGTCTCTGAAATAGTGTTGGCTCTAGTTTGATCAATACTCAATTCAAAGCAGTGCAATAGGCAACTGTTTCCATAGAAACATTGATGTCACAGAGGTTGAACAGCGGCTGTTACAACAAATCATTTCCTTTGAGCAGTTGTAATTGACTATATGTACAGTTGGCTGTCACTTGAGACCATTTACATCAAGCAAGTAACAGAACCACATTAGTTATTCCAGAAGTAAGAGGGTTAGCTCTTCCTTTTGTGACCTTACAAATACCTAGGAGAATATTGCCATAGCAACCAGCAATATAACAGGATGAACATGAAGGTAGCTAGCCTTAATTTAGCAGTAGCATTCTTTGGAAGCTGAAAGGTAGTTTTAATAAAGTTTACCTACTTGTTACATTAACACAAATCCTTTGCACCGCACAGTAATGACTTGGTTCCTTTCTCACAGACATCACCAATAACAGACATTACAATTCCATTTGCACTTCATTTCCTGTTTCTCACCCTTCATTTTCCCTCAGCATCTAGCTGCTAAGGCAGCACACATGCACATTTGGCAAAATCTTGCTTACTGAATACAGAGTTCGGCCCTGGAGAAGCGCTGAAGTCTGAAGTGATTCAAACTTGAAAAGAGAGATAACGAGAGAAAGGAACCTTTGACAAAAAGTTAAATTTTTACTCTGGATAAATAATCTCTTGATTTTAAGGACATGAAAGAACAAGAAACAGATGCAAGCCAGCTTAGTTGACCTCTGTTTGTGTTCGCTTAGGTTAAAATCACTAGCACAATTAAGTTTCATATTCTAGAATTCTTCACATTATCCCACTACCTTACCAAAGTTTTCCAGGGGTGGCTGTACCAAATGGCATATATATTTCTTGAGAAATTAAGAGGTTTATGTGTCCTTCGGTAGGTCAATAGGCAGAAAATGCTATCAATGTGTTATCAAACTGCCTGCCAAATCAAAGATCATAGGCTAATGGGTGTATTTCTAGAATATCAGAGTTAAATGTGTCCAGGCAGAATATCTAGTTTCCTGAAAATCTTGCCAGCTTCTCTTGTAAGCTTTACATAGCAGGTGAAATTATCAAGCCTGAGAAGCTGTAATGGCATTAAATTGTGTTCATTGCCATTTGCAATGGCGTCAAGGATAGAGGGTGTTTATGTGTGTGTCAGGGTCTAAAAACGCATTTGCAGGCACAACCTAGAGATCAGACTTATGTGCAAGCAGCCTGGAAGGAACATGCACTGCCTCTCTCAGCCGTAACTGCAGGTATGATTAGCAACACTGTCATCTTGGTGTCTCCAGGAAAGAAAAAAATATATACGGTCATAATGAAGAGAGGAGGCAAAAACCCTTACAGGAGGTGTTTACTTGGAAAGGATTTTCCAATACAGACCCACAATGATCAGCCTATAGATTTTTGACCAGTCTGCCCTATCCTCAGGGTGAATCCTCAAAGGTAATAAAATTGAATTGCAATCAGTATTCTTTGATGCTAGCTTGCCACCGACTGTTATTCACCTTGAACTATAGAGTGACTATTTATAAGATTGTTTAGAGACACAAATCCAGTAAATTACTCTGTTTGGCCTTAAAAGAATGTTTGACTTGAAGCATAGAAATGGCTATAAATCTTGCAGGAATAATTTATAAGACAACATAGTGGTGATCCTCTGGTTACAATGAGTAAAGAAAGACGATTTGAAAGGAAAAAGAGTTCCCCGTCCCCGCAACCCCTGCCCGAGGTCAGTGAACTTTTCCAGGGCCCTGCACACAGGAAATTTAGTAATGGCACCTGGATGTCCTGAGAGAGAAGGGAAACAGCTGCCCTTTGCACGTATGCCCTTTCCTGGAGCAATTCTTTTCTCATAGTTGGCCATCTTTCCTCTGACAACATGGCTTGGCCAGTGGAAAAGGAGAATGTGTCAACTGTTACTGGGTACCCAGAGGGATCTGTCCGTCAACGGTCAACAGTCAGTCAACAGCCCAACAACCTTCCAAAGGCACCCTAGTCAGAACAGCTGGTTAGGGTGTGTGTGTATGTGTGTGTGCGTGTGTGTGTGTGTGTGAGAGAGAGAGAGAGAGAGAGAAAGGGAGAGAGAAGGAGGGAGGGAGAGAGAGAGAAAGAACATGAAAAGCACTGTGCATTCTAGCTGAATATGTCAATTCCTAATTATGTTCAAAAACATTTGGCTCAGTCTTGATATATGCAAAGTTTCATTGATTAACATATGATACGATACATTAGAGTAACACATCTTAGTTTTACTGGTAGAAGAGTCTGTTATTAGTTCCTGGAGTCCATGGATGAAAAAACAATATCATAAAGTAGAATAAAAAAGAAAGGAAATCGTGAGAAATGAATTAAGATTTTGGCTTTTCCATTTACTGGTTTAATACCCTCTCCCACGTCCCTCAGATAGAGCCCTGATGATGTATGCAGTGAAATAGTCAAGGGGTACAAATTTTTCGGTTGGACCCCTTCACCCAAGTTAGAGACTTTAAACCCTATTAAATGTGTTGTTTTTGAGTCTAGGGGAATACAAGAAAGCATCCCAAACTCATTGCTTCTGTTTTTCATTTTGTATCTCAATTTAGGAATGGTCACATAAAGGAATGAAATATTTCAAGAAGTGTTTTCTCAGACCACATGAGGCTAGTTTCTTCATAAGTGATTTAATTTTTGATTTCTGCAACTCACAGAAGTTCCAAGACTCTCTATAATATTGCCGAAGTAAACTTGCTGTGAGACTACTTATTACCAAGGTTACTCTGTTTGATTTGATTAAGCCTAATAAGGTTAAGATAAAGTGGAATAGAATTTTTGAAAGTATAAAATTTTGGTCAAATAAAGTACATTAGCTTAAGTATTTCTTCGGTGGTTGAATATTTTATTTCAGGGTTATTATCCCAAGCGTCAGTTCTTTGTACAGCTAGAAAAGATATCGGGGTTGAGTTAAGTCTGTATAGATCCTATATTTCTTTGTTGACTAGATCTCTAAAATGTATATGTGGGTTTTTTTTTTTTTGGACAATTTCCTCCCTGTTTTCGAAGTGGAGGATAGGTACATAAAGTCATAAAATCTGACTAACTAGAGATTTCAGGTAACTGGCTTTTTCCTGGTCAAAATGTTGGTGCTGTTACCATCATTAGGCAGAGTAGCACTCCTCTGAGACAGTGTGAATTGCCTAAAACTAGGCCTCGCCACTGGTAGTGAGAGCACAGTGACATTGATGAATATAGTCTTTTGAGTATTTTCTATATAATATTGACTTTATTTTCCTCAGTTTGGCAACCTCAATATCGGTGACTCTTTGGGGCTAGTTTCAGCCCATTAGTCTCTGGCCTCCTGTTGCTGTTGGCTTCTGCCTCCTCCCTGGCTTGTTCTGACTGTCCCTGACCACCAGCACTCTCCCCATCATCCCGTGCCTGCCTGGAGATGAGTAAGGCTCAAACTCCGATGTCTCTCAGTTGCCGGCCTACTGCCCATTGCCATTCTCTGCCTGCTGCATCTCTCTTCTGCCGCTGGCCCTGCAGCCCATCCCCTGTTCTTAAAAGCTGTCTTCCCACCTTGGCTTCCCTGGTATTTCTCTTGGTTCTTCCTCTTTCTCTCTGATTCTTCCTCTCTCTCTCCACCATCCCTTACATTCTGCCTTCCCCAGAAATCAGTCTTTGGTCTTATTCTTACTCTACTTTTTCTATCTCTTCCCGTAGCTTCCATTCCCAAGCAATGATTCCCTATCCCATATCCCATCTGTCAGTCTCCCGGGGTGATGGATTCAGAGACATTTGAATAAAGTCAACAAAGGAGGTAATCCAAGGTGAGGGATTTCATGAGGACTTTTGGAGCCTGTGCTTGGGGAAGGGCTGGTGTCCGTGTAGGGGAGAGCATTTGAGGGGAGTAGCAGAGCCTGTGGAGGATGGCTGGGCCTGCAGAATGTAGAAATCTTCAAATTGCTAGCAGTTATCATTACTACTACTAGAAGAGTATTGGTACTAGCGTTATTACTACTATAGGAGCAGTAGTAATGCCTATGGAAATGTAAATACCCTTTAAAGGAGTGACATTTTAAATTATTTAGAGGTAATCCCTTAAAAGGATGAACTCACCTCTTTCTATGACTAAATAAATGTTTGGAGAGTGTGTAAGACGCTGATACTCAGACAGCGCAGAAGGTGGCGCCAGAGAAGGAGCCAGGGAGGTGAAGGAGCATGGAGGTGGGAGGGACGTCTGGCGCGATGACGTCATCCTCGCAGGTGACCGGCTGTGTCCTCCCCTCCCCAACTCTGGCCTGTTTTGTGCAGCCTCATGCGGGGCTGACGTCAGGGCCACCTTCCTGTGACATGGCCAGGTCTCCTGTCACAGACCGTTGTTTCCTGCAGGAAGACTAGTGATCCTTTCAACAAGCTGATATTCTGGGTTCTGCTGACAGTGCCGTCCCCCTGACTGGGTTTTCCAGCCCCCTTTATGCTCTTTGCAAACCTGTCAAGGAGAGACCAGAAAGGGCTCTTCCCATCTCCTCTGCTCATATCTTCTCCAGCCCAGACTGAGTCAACCCCAAATTCTCAGGAGAGAAAATATGATTGGCCCATCTTGGGCCAGTGTCCTGCTTTGTTTTGAAAGGAAGTGATACCGTACAAACATCGCTGCTGAGGGTGTACCTTGGAGGGTGATCACGGCAGGCTGCTCCTAGACAAGGGTGGTCAGTGGGGTCAGAGCAGGTATTTCGAAGGCCCCTTTTACATTGGAGCAAATTAATAAGATAAATATTATCATTTCTGTGTTCTTAATTTAATAGCACTGATGCCTTGAACATTATCAATTATGTGTCATTTTATCCAGTAGTGGTACTGGATAATGTTATTTAAAATGTTTCTAAGGCATGTATCATATGATCTCACTGATATGAGGAATTCTTAATCTCAGGAAACAAACTGAGGGTTGCTGGAGTGGTGGGGGGTGGGAGGGATGGGGTGGCTGGGTGACAGACATTGGGGAGGGTATGTGCTATGGTGAGCGCTGTGAATCGTGCAAGACTGTTGAATCACAGATCTATACCTCTGAAACAAATAATACATTATATGTTAAAAAAAAAAAAGATAGTAGGAAAGGAAAAATGAAGGAGGGGGAAATCAGAGGGGGAGACGAACCATGAGAGACTATGGACTCTGAGAAACAAACTGAGGGTTTTAGAGGGGAGGGGGATGGGGGGATGGGTTAGCCCGGTGATGGGTATTAAGGAGGGTATGTATTGCATGGAGCACTGGGTGTTATACGCAAACAGTGAATCATGGAACACTACATCAAAAACTAATGATGTAATGTATGGTGATTAACATAACATAATAAAATAAAGTTAAAAAATAAATAAAATATAAAAAAAAATAAAATGTTTCTAAGGGAGCAGACACACAAATTTAATGCCTAAACGATCTGTGTGACTTGGGCAGGTCTCCTGAATTCAGAGTCAGTCTGATGCTAATGGCTCTTGAACAAGGGCCTGAGTTCAACACCAACTGAGTTCAGTCAGGCAGGGGCCAGGAGTACCCATCTGTAACCAGGTAAAAGGACAAGACAAATGGTTCCAAAAAGGCTGAATTCTGACTTTTGCTTAAGGCTATGAGCATTGCTTCCAGTTAATAGAGGTTAATCTAGGGGGTGGTGGTGGTGGGGATGAGAAGATGGTGTATTTGGGGGATTTTAAATCATATTTACTTCTATTATATTGAAAGAAATTCATAATGCAGATTCCTACTACTTGTCTGTTTGGGATGTGAAGCAAGATTTTACAGACCAGGTTTTTAATACCCAGTTTTGTTTTGTGTATAGATGTTTTTGAAGCGTAGCTGGTAATCATGACCAGATAATAATATATCCCATATGAAACTAACTGGAATTGAAGAATGACCTGCCGATTTGATTTAAGTCTAAAAGATTTTTACAGCTTGGCCATAAGAATGAGATGTTCTTTCCTTCCTCAAGACTTGTATGCAGTGTCTCTTTGGAAATAGCCGGGTAATCTTCCTGGGGCAAAATGAACCTTCGCAGGCCCTATGTCATCTTTGTGATCTTGCCATAAAAAGAAGAAGAAAAAACACAGCAATGGAAATGTGCAATTGCAGCTAAAAGAAATTTTGGTTTTGAATATCCAGGATAAGGAAAAGAAAGAGATTACAGGAAGGGAGAGGGGGGAAGGGAGACCCTAATTTTGTCTGAGGTTTACTGAGCTAGTTTAGAACTAATTCTTTTGTTTCTAATTTAATGGGATGGCTTAGGGGTGACTTCTGTCTTTAACGTTTCAATTACTGAGTTGTCTGTGATTGAAATCTAATACTTATGCATATGACTGGGAGCTAATCTGCAATATTGGTGCCAGAACAATATTTATAGATACATATAAATGATTAATAATATGTGATGAATGGTATTCTAATACTTTGCATGAATTGATCATTTAATCTTCCAAACAACCTTATGTGGTGGGGATTGTTTGTATCCCTATCTTGTCAATGAAGAAACCACAGAGAGGTTAAGTTCATTGTTTGAGGCTGCACTGGTAATAAGGGTTGGGGTCAGGATTCAAATCCCAACAGTCTGACTTCAGAGCTGAAACATTTCACCACCATGTAAAACTCCCAGGAACCATTTTGGCTCTGAGAAAGTTGTTTAATCTTTGTGTCTAATTCCTTTGTCTTTAAAGGCCTGCAACAGTACTTCCTGCCTCCCCAGCTCAGAGAAGTGTGCTGAGATTAATAGCAGCATGTGTCTGTATCAGCCTCTGTGGGTCTTTCCCGTATGCACCAAGCTCACTTTGAAGTCAATAAAAGCCCTATGTGTGTGTGAAGGGAAGCAGGGCCCTTGGCAGTTGAGGGGATGTGTAAATATTGAGGGAACGTATATAAATCACTTTTATTTTCTTGGAAAATGATCTATATAAACATCAAATAGCGTGAAATGCTTTGTATTGTGTGTTTGCAGGTAACATTCTCCCATATGTGAGATTCTCATTTTGAAGTCACAATCCGTGGAAAGTACCCTTAGGGAATAATTTTATGTTCCTAGTATTTTCTCCTTAGGTAAACCACAAATTTCTCAGGGTCAGGAACCAGGTCTGATTCATCTTTATTCTAAAGATTTCCTTATTTTCCGCTCCTTACTCCCTTTTAAAAGTCATCTACTTTGGTACTTGGTACATAGTAGGTGCTCAGTAAAGCCTTGCTGAGGGAATGAAAGTGGGGGGAATTGGATTTTGTATAGTGATTTCTCGGTTAGTTCCATTACTAGTGAGGGAGATTACATGGAAGAGCAAGAACGATTTTGGGAGAATTTTAACAAGGGCAATTTTAAAACACTAATTACAAGGGAAAGAGTATGAGGAATTGAGGCTAGATGTGAGAAGAGTTTCTTGACCAGCAGGATTGTGAAAACGTGGAAATTGTCTTATGGGACAAGGCTCCCATCTTTATTTACGGATTTTAAATATTAGGTCATTTGGGTTGGACTCCGTTCTGCTTGGAGGTAGGGGGTTTGGGAGAGGAAATGGTGGTCACCCTCCTGGGCTCAGATTCCGTGACTGGAGGCATGGAAGCAGCAGAGAAACCATTTACCCTGGATGGAGTGCAAATGCAGATACTGTCTGTGCCACAGGACATTTTCACTATTGATTGTTGCTCCAGTTAAACTTTCTCAGACACAGTGATATCTCCTGAGGGTTCCCACAGAAGGTCTGCTCTTCAGATCTTAACCTATCCAGTGCAGTTTAACATTTGTCAAGTCAAGGGACATAAAAATCTTAGAAGCCAGTAACAACCTTCTCCCAGGAATTGAGACCCAGAAGAATTTCTTCATTGGCATTCATCACTCCTGAAGCTCATTAATTTGGGTCCTTGTTTTCCTCATTATTCTAAGGAGGACAACATAATCATGGCAATTTCAATTCTTAATGACAGAGAGGATCAGTGACTTTTATCTTCCTTTTCCAATCAGTCAGTCAGTCAATCAGTATTTTTGGTACCTATTCTGTGAAAAGTGACTATGCTACAGTTAAATTCAATATTGAAGGAACGATTTAAGGGTAACGAGTGCTTCAGGAATACAAGGATAGGTCAATATTAGAAAACTTATTAACAAAATAAAGGGAAAACCCATGTAAATCTCATAAGGCAGAAAAACACTTGGTAAAAATCAATATTCAATCTTAATAAAATCTTTTAGTTATATGGGATTTAATGATACTACTTTAAAATAATAAAAAGTGTCTGAAGACAAAAGCTGGAGGAATTTGTGTAAAACGAAGAAACAAGACAAGGATGTCCATTACTATACAATATTGTTTGGCAGTCCCAGCCAATGCAATCAGACAAGGCAAGGAAATACGAGGTATAAATACTGGAGATAAAGTAAAAACATTTTTATTTGCAGATAAGAACCAAATAAACGACTATTAAAGTAAAAAAAAAAAAGACTATTAGAATCAGAAAGAGAACCAGAAAAGTGGGCAGTTATAAGTAAACAAACAAAACAAAACAATAGTTTTTTAAATTGACCTTTTGTATTTTTAACTAAAAACTTCTGATTGAATAAAATGAGAAATTCCATTAACAGTAGCAACAAAATAGAAAATTTGTAGAAATAAACAATAAGAAAAGTACAAGACCTAAAATAATGTATATATATAAATTAACTCTAAGAAATAAAAGAGGACTTGAGTAAATGGAAATACAAGTGTATAAATATAGATACAAAATGTCATGTTCTTGGAAGCATTCAATATTGTGAAAAAGGAAAAAAATTAATGTAAATGCAATAAAAATCCTAATGGGATTTTTTTTTTTTGGAAACCTGACAAAAATGATTATGTAATTCATTGGGAACAATAATACACAAAAATAGCCCAGAAAAAATTTAAAAGAGTAACGTGAGAGATGTTCTAAAGGAAATAAAATGTATTTTAAAGATTCACTAATTAGAACAGTGTAATTTACTGGCCATAAAAAAAAGAGAGATAAATTGGTGGGCCAGAAAAGCAACTGCAGAACAGATCCAAGTATTTATCAGCCTTTAGTATATTGTAAAGGTAGAACAGAAGGATAGTTTATTCAAATAAAAAGTATTATGACAGGGTAACATTTGGGGGGAAAGTATAGATCTTTACTTCATACTTTACATGCAAATAAATTTCAGATAAATTAAAGATTTTTTGGTTTTATTTTGTATTTTATTTTATTGTGGAAAGATGAAAGTGCTAGAGTAAAATATGAATATTTTTATAATTTTCTAATAGGAGGAGATTTTTTTAATATAATGCCAAAGGCTGAAACCACAGAGTTTTGATAGATCTAACTATATAAAAATTTAAAACTTTAGTATTAAAAAAAACCACTCAACTAAGTAAGGTTACCATGCTCCAGATGTATGCTTATACTGTCCATCTTATACGAGACCCAAAGGCTAAATTATCAGGAATTTTGCAAGCTGATTGTTAAACAGAGCCATCGCTAAAAATTAAATTGTATATACTTACAATTTAATAATTAAGAACAAAGCTAATAAATATACAAACTTATCTCTTCTTAATTATTTTACCACTTTTGCTATTATCTATGCTCTTGAGTTTATGTCTATTATATCTGTACGGTGGGGATATAATATAATATAATATAATATAATATAATATAATATAATCAGTTATAGGGAGGGAAACAACTGGAACCAGAGGCTGGGATGCCACCAGCACCTTCCATCTCTGTTCCTGGTTCTGCTCTGGTTCTTGCTACATGTCAGTATCATCCTCTTTTACTGAACAACAGCATCTTTGCAGGATTTGGACATGTTAGCCAGCAACTATTAGACTTCCTTTTTTTTTTTTTTTTTAAGATTTTATTTTTTTAGTTGAGACACAGCGAGAGAGGGAACACAAGCAGGGGGAGTGGGAGAGGGAGAAGTAGGCTTCCCATTTTTAATTTCACTGCCAGAGAGGCAAAGAGGCACTGAAACTTGTTCTCCTATCTCAAGAGAAAAATAGCTCTGAAAGCACTCTGATTAACCTGTTTGGGTTAAGTGTCATCCCCCAAGCCAGTCAGAACGGCTGGAAGTCTTCTTATGACTGTGGCCCAGAGTTGGTTGGGTGGCTGGTCCTAGATCAATGTTAAGTGGGAGGTAAGATCTATTAGAATACAGTCACTACTTTTTGAAACACATTAGGAGCATTTCCTAGAGAAGCATTTTGTCCTGGGCAGACAAAAGAATGGATATCCTTGCTGCTGAGCTTCTGCTTAAGTTTCATCCAACTTTTGGAGAGATCCTTCCTTGAATTACAGAAGCTTGTGAACCACAAGAAATTGGATGTTGTGTAAGCCCAAAGCCTACATTATTATGAAAGTGATACCAGAGATTTTGAGATACAAAGATGCTTTTGTCTTTTCCTCTAAACCGATACTCCTCTACCTGCTCTCACTGTCATTGCCAAGTGAATTCATAACCACTGAAATCCTTTTTTTAAAAATTTACATACTAACCTAATTAATATTTTGAAAAAAGTGAAGAAAATAAAAACTATCACCATTTTTCTATTTAGTTTCCCAAATACCTATCACAGATTTGAGTTTAGTGAACATTTATTGAGTATTTACTATAGGGTGATACCAAAGAGTGGGGGGAAGTAACCTCTTCCCTCAGAGCCCCCACTTACTGGGAGCCTTGGTGTATGTTATATTAGGTCTGTTTTGGGCTGAGTTTGGCTCTTGGTCATGATGAGAGACAGAGGAACAGCCCCCTTCCTTTGGATTCCCATGAATCTGAGGTTCTGGATGAGTTCTTGAAACTACATCCCTGTCCCTCTGTGAAGAATCATGACTCCAGCCATGAAATTGAGCCCTGGCCCATAGATCATGGACCTAAATGCAGCCATACAGTCCCTAAAGAAGACTAAGCAGTGGGCTTAAAAGGAAATTAATGTAATTTTGCTGTCTTTTTAGCTTTGTGCTGTGGTGATTTCGTAGCCTCTGATGTTCAACACAGGAACCATTATTGCTTTCTCCTGTTTTTATTTATGCTCTGTTTACAACCAAAAATCTGTATGTAAGGAAACTCTCTGAGTTTGTCAGTTAACAAAAAAAATGGCCATTCAGTTCAGGTTATGGCCAGGTGTTCTTAAGACTAAGTTAAAGACAGTGGTCGGGGATTATGGAAATCCAAGAGCGTCTTGAATGTTGGTATTTATTATGCTTCCTCTGGATGTCTTGATTTTGGGAAGAAATAGTTGAAAAGTATCTGATGACTCCAGTATTTTATCCAGCTATGGAATAAGTGAAAGGAATGCATATGGGAGGTGAAGGGGGGCGGAGGTAGTACTCAGGGTGGAAAATTTTAATTTTATAGACATGGTAGAAGTCTAAGGGGCCTGGCAATTTTGGCAAATCCATTCCGGGCTGACACATTCAGGCCAGTTTTCATGAGCCACTGTAGCAAGGCAGGATTTGGGCCTCTTCCTCTGACTTTGAAAACGGAGACTGCTCCAGGCCAGAGATGTTAGTGTATATAGTTAACTGTTATGGATCTTACAATAAAAATTTGTGGAAGGTCATTAAACACTCATCTCTCTGTGTTTATTACTTTAGTCTTTTATTTGTTGGTAGACATGGATCGTTTGATGTCAATTACCACCACACTTGGCATTTTATGCAGTAAAGGTCCTTATGGTTCTTGATGGGTAAGTAAACAAGCTAGTGAAAAGCTACAGTGACAGTGGTTCTTGCATTTCTGCTCACTTAGCAGCCCGAAGCCGGAGTGAGAGAAGGTCTCTCTGCAGTTGTGTCTTCTGTGAGTGATGCTTTGGGCCTGAATCCATAGCCCTCGCCTGCTCCCCTCCACCCCCCACAAGTCCTCCTCCCCAGATGCTGCAGTGAGCTTGGCAACTCTAGGTGAATTTAGGATTGGGCATTTCTTTTCTTTTTTTTTAACCCATCACAAACCACTTGTTTATATGGAATGTCGCTTTCTTTAGTACTATGTGAAGAGGGAAATTTATCTTCTTGCTCAGAGTAACCATAATTTTTTACTTATTTTAAGGTTGAGGTCAGGGTATTTCCTTTCCTCCCTGGTTCTCTCCCTCCCCCCTCCTCTCCCTGCCTCTCTCTTTCTTTCTCTCTCTCTCTCTCTTCTTTCCCATGTAGTATTTAATTCAGAATGACCTTTCTTGTGTTGAGCCCATCTGAGAATATTTTGCTCAGCTTCAACCTGACTGCACACATGATTAGCTGTTTTCTCATTTTCCCAAAGTAGTAAATCCAATGTAATAAATTAGTTACTGTCTTGGAGTGTGTATCTTGTGCCCATCTTTGTGCTAAATGTTCTGCCTACATGATCTGATACCCTCATGACAATCCTATAGAATAGGTACTAATGTAATCCCATTTTACAGATGAGGAAACTGAGGCAATCACCTGCTAAAGGTCATATGACTAATAAGAGGCAGAACCAGAATCCTAAATCAGGTCTATCAGATTTGCCAGATATGCCCACATGTCAAATATGACCATTTTGCTGAAGAGCTAAAGTTCTGTTACCTGCATGCTTGATATACCAATTGTTCTGAAAAATATTAATATGTATACAGTACTCAGATAATTTCCAAATTATGATACAATGTGCTTAGCTCTAAAATGATACCTACCATAACCTATTCCTAATTTAATGTTTTATAAGAATCTTACTCCACTTTAGGGTCATTGTTATAAAACATCAATTATCCATGTCTTGTGGATAAAAAAGGATGCTGCGTAACAGAGATTTTTGTTTTAAAAAAATCCAGGTAAATTCTGGCAAACATTGTATATGGCCAAGAAACTTTTGTTTTTTAAATCAATACCATGAAGCTGAAGAGGAAAAAGTTATTCAGAGAAAACCCGTCTTTTCCCTCTTCAGATGGGTTTTCTCTGAATAACTTTAAAAGAAAATATAATGAACTTGATGTTGAGGATTAGGTAGTCTGCTCACATTCAAATAATCCTTTGTCCCCCTCCCCTTTTTTTAGGAACTCCATTTCACAGTGATATTTGTTCTTTGTACGTTTGGTCATGTAATGATCATAATATGATATGGAGAATCATTACTATTTGTTTTAAAAAGAAAAATAGTCTGGGAACTAATTTTATTGATTAATTCATTAGATTTATTAGACACCACTAGCTAAAAGCTAACAATAATCTATGCTTTCAAATATATAGCTTGTTTTGAAGTTATACCAAAAAGTCAAAACATAAGCTTTTTCTGAAAAGGAAGATGCTTCTACTAAACAAACCCTTTATCCCGGCCTGTGAGAAAGCCTGGGAATTTTAGGTCTCTACCTAAGAACACTTAAATATATACTTTGTGACTTCCTCTTGAAAATTAATTGCAGCTTCAGGAAAACAAAACAGGTGAGCAAAACCGTGCATGCCTTTGTCTTTGGACCTGGATCATCCCCGCCTTAAGTTAGCTGTTGCTCTTCCTTCTGTCATCGTGTTCTTATTACTCTTCTTTTTAGCACTCACATCACTTAGAGTAGATTGAATTCAGAGAGTTTATAAGGTGCTGACTAACATTGTCGCCTTTTATTTACAAGCACATTTGGCATGTTTATTAGAACTGGCCACTTCATGAAAAATATTTTCCCTCTAACATTAAGTACAAAATGTTATTTGTCAACACGTGATAAATTAATTGTCATTTTTAAATTCTTTTTGTGCATTTAGGCATATAAACATGTCTAATGCATTTCTATTTGAAGTGTGTAAATCTTTAAGTGCAATGTTCCATTACCTGACATAATTCTCTTAACCATTTTATGTACATAAAAAGCTCACATTCATATTAAATGGTTCTTTTCTTTCCCAAAATAGGAAAGGAGGACCTAATATAGCAAGTGCTATACAATTTCCCTCCAAAATAGTCCATGATGGCCTGAAGGCAAAGTTTTAAGAAAGTGCCATATAGTTGATATTGTAAAAAAGAAATGGTCATCTTGCTACGGTCCTAAATGTGGCCAAGGACATCCTTTAAAATGCCAATGGCCATAATCTGAAATTTGGTACTCATTTGTATCATTCCATGAACAAGTCACCCTTTTATATTAGACTTTCCTGAATTATAAAATGATCATAACACCACAATACTGTTAATTGTATAATGATAACAAGGGATACTCTTTAATATCTTAACCAGTAAATAGGAAACATCAAATTTTAACTAAAATGTATGTTTTATAGCACAGAACATCTCCAGTAGTCACCATTTCTACTTAAGTTAACATTCCTGGAAATACCACTTCTGATTGTTCTCCTTCTAGAAAATTGGACCTCGATTCAGAAGAATCAGGTTCCAGTTCTAACTTACCACCTAGAGTTATGTGACCTTGGCAAGTCACTTAATCTGTTTAAGGTCGAGTCTCCTCTTCTAGAAGAGATTATATAATATATTCCATACCCTACTCTCTACCAGTTCTGGAAGTGTTTTATGTATTGTAAAGGGATGTTTAAATGGAAAGTGTTAATTCAGTTTTTCTAACTATCTCACCTTCCAAGAATAGTTTGGATGAACTGTCTTCAAGTCTTTAAATAGCAGGGGGTCAGATTCTTTGCTTCCTTTCTTTGTGTTGTGAAGATTTCTTTGAGGCAAATACGGTTAGAAACATTCTAAGAAAAGAAAAATCAGTTCAAGGTCAATGCCCCTTTGTTTAACTCAACGAAATTCAAGTGCAACAAAAAAATTTGGAAAGATCCTTGGAGTTGAAATGGATTTTGATCTCCATTGTGCCTGAGAAAACTAACTTTCTCCATAATTATTGATAGAAACAGAAGGATCTAATATAACCAATACCTCATAGGTCCAGAGTGTTCAGTTTTGATTAGTGAGACTCAACCTGCAAGGGGAAGAAAATGAGGAATCTCTAGCTGGTATGGTGTTAAGGGCATGGGTTTTAGAGCTAGGAGGAGTTGGGTTTCAATTCCTGCTTTGCAATGCATTAACTGCATGCCCATGGGTAAGTTGCTTAAAGGATCTAAGCATCAGGTTTCTTACTTGTAAAACGGTCCAGCGTCTAGAGGTGTCAGGAGGATGATTTGAGACAATGTTAGCTAAGTGCTCACCCTGTGTACAATAGCTATTTTTATAGACTTCATTCTCTCTTTTTTTTTTTAAAGATTTTGTTTATTTATTTGACAGAGAGAGACATAGCGAGAGAGAGAACACAAGCAGGGGGAGTGGGAGAGGGAGAAGCAGGCTTCCAGCTGAGCAGGGAGCCCGATGCGGGGCTCCATCCCAGGACCCTGGGATCATGACCTGAGCTGAAGGTAGATGCTTAATGACTGAGCCACCCAGGCGCCACCTATAGACTTCATTCTTAAGGGTCCACAGATGTAAGGGGCTGTACTTGGGACTTTACAAAGCAAGGTCAAGATATGGCACTGTAGGGGTGCCTTGGTGGCTCAGTTGGTTAAGTGCCTAACTTTTGATCTCAGCTCAGGTCTTGATCTCAAGGTTGTGAGTTCGAGCCCCGTGTTGGGCTCCACACTGGGCATGGAACCTATTTAAAAACAAAACAAAACAAAAGATATGGTACTGTAGAAGCTTCACCAGTGAGTCGTCCCAAACCCCCTGCAGTTCTCCTTGGGACCAGGCCCATGGGACAGAGACTACTATTAGGTAAGTTAGTCCAAGTGATGGGCCTTTATGAAGCACAAGGCCCCCTGTTTGTAGTGAATTCCACTTGTCACAATTATTTTCCAAACACTGAGCTGCCCCTGTTAATGAAGCATTAAAGAGATCTTTAGCATTGTAGAAGTCCCTGCTTTTCACTGAGATGTTCTATTGGAAGGTGAATTTTAGGGTGAACTGTCAAAACACAAAGACTAAGAAATTATAAACATCTGCTGAAATAATCTAAATTCTAAAAAATGGGCATGGATGGTGTATCTGCATTTTACACAAAGTGCCTGCAGTGTCCTACATAAATTTGTTTATGTACATGGAATACCTATATGACATGTTATTTTTTTATTTTTAATATGTTATTTTTTAATACATATTCAATACATATGTTATTTATTTTTAATAATTCAAGAAGCCCTTTGTGCTACAAGCGAGGAAACAGAGATTTCTAGGAGTTGAAGTAACTTTCCCAAATTCAAATGAATTAAAAGTAGGGGAGCCAGGATTTAAATCCAATTCTGTCTGAATAAAAAATTCTCATTCATTCTAACTTATAATACCCACAGCTAAAGAATTCACCAAAGCTCAGCTGATGGGCATGTGTAGGAAGATGTCGTTCTTTTTTGCTTTGACGCTCTCAGGTGGAATATATAGGCTGTGGATATGGCAAAGAGCCTTAGTAAAGCCACATTGTATATCAAAGTTATGTTCTAGGAAAATCTAACTTTTATCCAAAAGACATGTAAAGAGCAGTTCTTTACTTAGGAATGAATGAAGTGGAAGGTCTAGATTCATTTCCAGGACCCTACCACCCACCATTTACAATCTATCAGCACTGCCCTATAACATATTAAATAACACCTAAAAGACTCTACATAAATAGTAAAGAGATATTTATTATTCTTATCTTAAAAATGTTGACTCTCGGGGCACCTGGATGGCGTAGTTGGTTAAACGTCTGCCTTCAGCTCAGTTCATGATCCCAGGGTCCGGGGATCGAATCCCGCATCGGGTTTCCTGCTCAGTAGGGAGTCTGCTTCTCCCTCTCCCTCTGCCTTTCCCCCAACTTGTGCTCTCTCTCTCTCTTTCAAATAAATAAAATCTTTAAAAAAAATGTTGACTCTGGGCATGATGGGTGAATTTTGCACCAAAGGTAATGATCGTGTAAAGCTATCTCATGCATGGAGTGAATTAGGCAGAAGGAGAGGGTATAAAGATTTTCCCACCTTCACACTCATCTCCGTTACCTCCATATCCTCATCCAGGAAGTGACCCAGGGGGCTCCCTTTCTCCTCTTCATCATTCTTCAAGACAGGGAGGAAGGAATAAAGTGTCCATCTGTGTACTTAACGTGGAGAATAGCACAATAACACATAGTTGTCACCTACAACTAAACATTGCTGCATGATATACAGTTCACGTAGCTTCACTATTTCCTGACTTAAAGCAAAACATATAAATGAATGGTTAAGTGTGGGACATATAACGTGGACTCCCCTTCATCCTTTCCACATCTGTTAATCATACTACCTTTCTCTTGCCTCTTTCTACTGCTGCCATCCAATATGCCATCTCAGTGTTGCTGCAGCTGCAGTGACAAAAACAACAATAACAACAAACAAAAATAATAACAGCAGCTAATATTTGTTGGACATGTTATAGTGTTCTGAGAATTAAGTACTTTACATGTATTGTCTCCTTTGTGCTCCACAAACTCTAGTCATAGAAATTATTGCCATTCCCACTTTACTGATGAAGGGACTGACGCTTGGGAAGTATCCAGTCTTAAGTATCTGGTAAATTCTGGTTCTCATTAAGATTAAGTACACACTGAGTACAGTTATAAAACCGGGATAGAATGCATGGAGCAGTTCCTTGAGGACTCTGAAAAATGAAGAGTAGTAGACAGGTTGGGGAAGAGGATCAGGGATTGAAGTGCCACTAAACAGGCTGTTGTTTTTCTCTCCAACTGAACTCAGTGCAGCCCGAAACCCAGAAGTGGGCACTATGGTGCAGAGAGAGCTTCCAGAGAAATCCTCCACATCTGGATTGAATAGCTGGAGAGGGAACTTTTAACACTCAGAGAGAGTAGGGAAATTAACCATTTTTCTTTTTTACAAAATCTTTTTCCATTCTCTTGTACCCTAGTCTTCAAGCAGTCCTGTAGCAATGTGGGTATGAGAACCAAAAGTCTGAGAAAGGGGAACTTTCTTCTCTGATCAATAGAGCTTTGGTCCAAGGGAGTTGTCTAATAGGACTAACCTCTGTTGCTGTGCTATCAGAGTAACTAAAGCCCCAGTTTTCTGGTCAGAGGACTGAAAGTATGGGAAATTATCTTTTCAGGAGTTCTCAGTATGAGAAACTCCTTGAAAATCATGAAGAAGAAGATGCTATGGCAAGTGACTCCCATAAAATTGTTCATGAACTCCGGGCCCCACCCTTCATGCGTGGACCTGGTTTTGATCAGCAGGTAGAATTCTTTGAGAATAAAGTTAACAGACACTGCTCAGGTCCATACTGGCCACTGGGGGGTGCACTTGTGGGATGATCAGAATAACACTGTTAGAGCCTAACTGACATCAAAATCTCAACCCACAGGAAACAGGTTGCAGCTTGCAGCCTGAACTTACCCAGATTGATTGCTAGCTAAAACAAAAATTCAGCATTCTCTTAGGAATTAAATAAGACCAAGAATTTCACAACATAACACTAAAAATGTCCAGGTACAATTCAAAATTACTTGGCATTCAAAGAGCCAGGGAAGATTTCAGTTCACGTGGGAAAAAACAGTCAACAGATGCTGACTCTAAGATGACACTCTAAGAATAATCTGTCAAAGACTTCAGAGCAGCTATTATAAAAACCTGCCAATATGTAATTGCAACACTTTTGAAATGAATAAAAAGATGGAACGTCCTAGCAAAGAAATAGATGGCATAAAGAAGCATCCAAAGGAAATGTTAGAATTAAAAAATGCAATAAGTGAAATAACTGAATAGCAGAATGGGCTGAATAAAAGAATGAAGATGACAGAGTAAAAAGTCAGCAAACTTAATGATAGGTCAACAGAAGTTATCCAAGCTGAACAACAGAAATAAAAAGGAATAAAAAAATAGTCTTCCAGGTTCAGCTCCAACATGTAAAGAGCTTGGACGTTCCCACTCCTATTCTTATAACAAGAAAAAGCTGGAACAACTGAAAGTTAATGACTTTTCTTGGACTCATCAGAGAACTGAGGTCATAGGACTAAGCACTACCCCCAAATCTAGAGTGATGGGTGCATTCAGAGAGGCAGAGCTGAGATTTGCTTGCCTGAAGCAAAAGCCACTGGAGCCATAAACTGGCAATATTACTTAGAAGGTAATTTTGACAAATTGCTGGAGGTAGAATGTGGATGAGTGTGACAGTGAGGAATTCCTAGGGGGGCTGCAGTCTTTCATGGGCTTTACCTCTAGGAGTCCCACCAAGTTCTCGCCACAGATATCTGAAAAAGATCATCTTGTGGCTTTGGTGGGAAGAGGAAGACTAATCATTATAAAATAAACTCAGAGCCTTCTCTGTAATAAAGGCCCACTCTACAGGGGAAAGGACTTAGCGAAAGACTTATGCCAATTGGAGGAAGGCAATTCCCTCCACTCCATCCCCCTCCAGCCTTTCTGTCTCACCAAGGGAGAAAAATCGTAGTCACCAAGGATCAGGACCTCAAGGAAATAGAATTGAATACTTCAGCCAGGGAAGGGAGTAAGAGGCAGGTGGGAAAAAAGGCAAAAAGGCTACTCCAGTGGAGAGGCACTTATGAAGATCACAGCCATGAGACATAAGTTGACTAAATGACAGAGATTTCACTGGAAGATTATAGATACTCTTCCTCTCCTGCAGCTTACCACAAAACCACAGCACTCCAGTGTAAGTGGATTACAGCAGCAAAAACTATAAGACACAGACTCTTAGCAAGAGAATTCAGGGATGTTCAAAGGCAAAACAATGACACTAAAGGAATTTGAAGCCTCTGGCACCTGTAGCTACAGCAAACATTAAACACAGCTCAATTCCTACCTAGATTAACATAAATCCTTGCACTAAGGGCCTATTTTCCTCAATTCTTGTTACTCAGTGCAACATGTCTGCTTTCAACAAAAAAAATCACAAGGCATGCCAAAAGGTAATGGAAAACAATTTGAAGAGACAAAACGTTCATCAGAATAAAACTCAGATATAATGTAGATGTTGGAATCATCAGACAGGGAATTTAAAATAAGTATGATAAGCATATGAAGAGCTCTAGTGATAAAAATAGACAAGATGCAAGAACAGATGGGTGATGTAAGCAGAGATGGAAACCAGGAAAAAAAATGAAAAGAAAATGCTAGAAATCAAAAGCAATGTATCAGAAATGAAGAAGTCTTGGATGGGCTTATCTGTAGACAATGCAGCTAAGAAAAAATCAATGAATTTGAAGATAGAGCAGTAGAAACTTTCTGAACTGAAATGTAAGGAAAAAATGAAACAAAGAAACAAATAAACTGTAGCAGAGCAGGACATCCAAGAACTGTGGGACAATATAAAAAGGTATAGCATACACATAATTAGTATGGTAGCAAAATAGTGGAGCTAAAGAAATATTTGAAGTAATAATGGTAAAAAACTAATAGACACCAAAACCACTGATTCAGGAAGCATTGGGAGAATGGCAAGCTGGATAAATACCAAAAAACACACACTAAGGTGTATATTCAAACTGCAGAAAACCAAAGACGAGAAAATCTTAAAAGATGCTAGAGGGGGAAAATCCCATTTCACCTGTAGGAGAACAAGGATAAAAATTACAGTGTACTTTCTATCAGAAATCATACAACCAAATAAAAAGTGGAATGAAATACTTAAAAGGGTTGAAAGGAAAACACCACCAACCTAAAGTTCTATACCCAGAAAAATTATTCTTCAAAGTGAAGGAGAAAGAGAGACTTTGTCAGACTAAAACGAAACAAAACAAACAAACTAACAAACTGAGGGAATTTATCACCAACAGACTTATTCAGCGAAAAATGTTTTAAGAGGTTCTTCAAGCAGAAGGAAGATGGGATAGGTCAGAAACTCATCTAAATAAAGAAAGGAAGAGTGTCAAAGAAGGAATAAATGAAGATAAATAGAATAAATAAGAAGATAAAAAGAATAAATAAGAATCTTTCATTGTTAATTTTTAAAGCATAATTAGGCTGAGATATGCTGAGAGGACATAAAATGGAATCATATAAAATGCTCAAAACCAGAGAAGGCAGACAGATGGGGGAAAAAGAAACAAAGAGCAAATGCAATGAATAGAAGACAGTTACAAATATGGCAGATATTAATACAACCACATAAATAAAAACTTAAAAAATGAACAGAAAGTCAGACACCTGCAGGACAATAACAAAAGATTTCAACATTTGTGTTACCAGAGTCTCAGAGAAGAGAAAAAGTGTGTTGCTGAACAATTATTGGAAGAAATAATGGCTCAGAACTTCCTCAACTTGGCAAAAGACAAAAAACTACAGATTCAAAAAGCTCAGAAAGCCCCAGCGATGATAAACACAAAGAAATAAATGTTCACACGTATCATAATCAAACTGCTGAAAACTAAAGACAAATAAGAAATATTTGAAGGCAGCCAGAGGAAAATAATGCATTTGTTATGGAAACAATTAGAATGTGTGTTTCCTATCGGAAGCCAGGGATGCCAAAAGGATGTGGCAGAACATTTCATAACGTGTGCTGAAAATAAAGAGCTGTCAACCCAGAATTCTGTATCAACTGAAAATATCTTTTAGGGATGCAGGTGAAATAAAGATCTTCTCAGATAAAGGCAAACCAAGAGAATTCATTGCTAGCAGACCTGCTTTAAAGATTGCTAATGGACAGAGGGGCCATGAGGCTGGAAGACACTGGGAACATCAGGAATGAAAAAAGGGCAGTAAAAATGGTACATATCTGGATAAATACAACAAACTATTTTATCCTCTTAAGTTGTTTAAAATACCTTTCACCACTGAAAACAGAAATTATAACATTCTCTGGTAAGGTTTTCAAGTATGTAAGTGTAATATGTTAGACAAGTGGGTAAAAGGCTCCATGTGGTGACAGATTCCTGTAATCCAGAAGTGGTAAAATACTGATTCTAAGTCGGCTTTGAAAAGTTAGATATGTATGTTGTAATCCCTAGAGTAACCACTAAAACATATACAAAGAGATACAGTGAAAAAAAAAAAAAAGATAAAATGGAATATCAAGAATGTTAAAATAATCCAAGAGTGCAGGAAAGGTAAAACAGGAACAAAAAGCAGAGGGAACAAATAGAAAACAAGTAATAAAATGGCAGATTTAAATCCAGGCATACCAATAATGTTAATAGATGTAAATAGTCAAAACACAATCAATAAAAAGAAATAATCAGAATGGATGAAAAGGACATGACCCAACTATATGCTGTTTATGAGAAACTGACTTCAAATATAATGATGATATAGGTAGGTAAAAGTAAAACAAAGAAAAAAGGTATGCCATGCAAACACTAACCAAAAGATATCTGGTTCTTTTAAAAAGATCAATAAAATTGGGATACCTCTAAAAGACTTCCAGAGAAAAAAGAGAAGATATAAGCTACCAATAGTAGGAATGAAAGAGGGAATATAATTATAAACCCTGCAGACCTTAGCAGGTAATAAGGGATGCTACAAACAGCTCTATACACATAAAGTCATCAACTTTTAGGAGATGGATCAATTCCTCAAAAATCACAAATTAGCATAGTTCATTCAAGATTAAATAGATAACCTAAACTTAACTATTAAATTCAATCCTATAACTGAACGATTATATTGAACTATAACTATTGAAACAATTGACTTTGTAATAAACAACTAACTTTCCAAACAACTAACCTTCCATAAAACAAATCTCCAGGCTCAGATGGTTTCGCTGGTCAATTCTACCAAACATTTAAAGAAGAAATAAAACCAATTTCTACACAATGAGTTCCAGATAATAGAAGAGAGAGTAACACTTTCCAAGTTATTTTATAAGGCCAGTATTACCAAGATACCAAAGTCAGATAAATACAGTCCAAAAAACCTCACTACAGACCAATACTCCTCACAAACATAGACACAAAAATACTCAGTTAAAAATTAACAAAATGAATCCAGCAACATGTAAAAAGGATAGTAAGCAGTGATCGAGTGGGATTTATCTAGAGATGTAAGGCAGAGACAATATTCAAAATTAACCAATATAACTTACCATATTAACAGTTTAAAGAAGGAACACCACATGGTCACATAAATTGGTGCAGAAAACCATGTGACAAAATTCAACCTGCATTCATGACAAAAATTCTGAGCAAACTAGAAATAGAAGGAAACTTTCTCAGCGTAATAGAGGGCATCTATCTATCTATATGTGTGTGTGTGTGTGTATATATATATATATATATATATATATATATATATATATATACACAAACCCTACAGCTAACACATTTAATCATGAAAGACAGAATGCTTTCTCTGTAAGATTGGGGAAAAGGCAAGGATGTTCACTCATTAATGTTAAACATTATTGTGGAGGTCCTAGCTAGTGTAATAAAGCAAGAAAAAAATAAAAAGCATGCAGATTGGGAAGGAAGAAATAAAACTGTCCCTTCTCAAGGACAGCATGTTTGTTCATGTAGAAAATCCCAAGAAATCTACAGATAACTCTAAGAACTAATGAGTGAATTTAGCAAGGTTGCAGGCTACAAAGTCAACATATAAAAATCAATTCTATTTCTCTATATTAATAATGAGCAATTAGAAATAGAAATTTAAAAAACAACACCATTTACAACAGCACAAAAATGGTGTAAGTCTAGCAAAATACGTGCAGGATCCATATGCTGAAAATTTTTAAGTGCTGATAATAAAAATAAAAGAAGATCTAAATAAATGGAGAGACCTATCATGTTTATGGGTTGGAAGGCTCAACATAGGATGATAATTCTCTCCAAAGTGATCTATAGACACAATGCACTTCCAATCGAAATTCTGGCAAGAATAATATAGATATCAATAAGCAATTTAAAAATAATGCAGAAAGGCAAAAGAGGTAGGAAAGCTAAAAAGGTTTTAGAAAATAAATACATTTGGAGTAGTCCCGCTAGCCAAGTTGAAGACTTACTCTCAAGCCATAGTAATTGAGACTGGGGCAGATACACAAAACAGTGGAACAGAATGCAGGTGCAGAGATAGACCCACTCATACATGAGCAAGTGATTTCTGACAAATCGAAAGGCAATTAAATGGAGAAAGGATAGTCTTTTCAACAAATGATGAAACAACTGGACATCCACAACCTCGATAAAGAACCTGAGTCTAAATGTGTAATAGATCTAAGTGTAAAACCTAATATTATAAAACTCTCAGAAAAAAACATAGGAGGAAATCTTTGGAACTGGGCTAAATAAGTACACCTATCCATGGGACTAAGAAAAGAATCTGGCAGCATCAAGTTCTGGAGAGAATGGAGAGTAACTAACTCTGTCCTACGTGGCTAGTGGGAATTCAGAAGGTTCTTAAAGTTAATACACTAATTGTGTAACCCAGGAATCCCACTCCTGGATATTTACTCTAAAGAATGGAAAGTTAGGTTCACACAAAACCCACCTCCGTGCATAATCACCCCAAACTGGAGACAATCCAGATAGCCCTCAAACAGGAAATGGGCAAAGTGTGGCACAACCACATAATGGAGTAGTACTCAGCACTGTGAAGGAATGAACTTATTGATACATATGGCAAGAGGGATGAATCTTAGAGGCAGTATGCTGAATGAAAGAAGCCAGTCTCCAAAGGCTGCATGTTTATAATTCCATTTATATAACCTTCTCGAGGAAATAAAGCTATAGTGATGGAGTGAAACAAAATCGAAGGTTGCCCAGGGTTATAGGTAGGGCAGGACAGCACAAGAGTTTTTAGGGTGATGGAATTGTTCTGTCTCCTGATTGTGATGGTGGTTACACATATCTATACATATATTCAAATTCATAGAAATATATGCCAAAAGGTCAACTTTATGATAATTTAGGAAATACACATTTAAAAAAGTATCCGGAGTGGGATTTGTATGACTCCAGAGTTCACATTTTTAACTGCTAAATACTAATTGCTGCCTTAGAAATCTTCAAATGAGTGGATGGCCATCAGTGAACACACATGTTTATTATCAACACTGAATGAATGAAACAGTGAACAGTGTGAGCCATGAGAAGGTGGGAGCTCTCTATATAATAATTACTTCCGTATTTAGATCAGAAGTCCAGGAAAAGGGGCTGTACTTCATCTGGGCTCTGTTCAGCACTTAGTGTACTTGATTTCAAAAGCACCTTGACTGTCTCCCCTTCATCTCCCTAACTTCTGTCTGGATCCAGCCACTCACTTCCTCTTACCTGGAACGCTGTAGAAATGTGTTTCCCGGTCTCCAAGCCTCCAGGACAGCCTCAGCCAAACCCATCCCGCACGGTGCTGCCAGAGAGACCTTTTTAAATCGGACCTTGCCGAGCACCTGCTTGCCAGGTAAACTCCTGAGAGAGCGTTAGGCCTTTTCTGATCTAGTTTTTGCCTTCTTCAGCAACCTCTCTCCCATTTATTTGTACCACATTATGTTCCAGCCATACTGAACAATTTCAGCGTTTTCTGTACCCTTTTTCACTGCTCTCTGCTTGGTTAACTCCAGCTCATGTTTCAAGATCCAGTTCTCTGAAGGCTCCCTGATGCCCAGACCTATACATATACATGCCTTCTCGGAAGTTCCCAAGCAGCCGGTATTTGCCTCTGCCTGGCCCTTACTGCAGTGTGTTACAGCCATCTTTTCTCTCATCTGTCCTCATTAGACTGTGGGGCCTACATCAGGGACCTTGATTTCTTCCCATATCCTCAGTGCCTATCACATAGTAGGAACTCAATAAATATTTATTTATTTAATGAAATTGAACTAAAGCCACCCCCATTTTTTTTTTTTTGGTAGTAGATAAAGTATAAACGAACAAAGAAATACAAATAAAAGACTGCACTGCCAATGCTTTGTATGAACTCATTATGCTTTATTACAAATCACCATGAATATCAGTAGGACCGAAATATGTTTTTCCACCTGTGTGGAAGAGTATGGGGGAGCTGCTGGCTTCACGAACAGCGGGGCTTGGAGAAACAAGGACACAGAGAGAAGACAGCAGCTGGGACAGGGAGCGAGAGGCTCAGGATCCTCATGCCCTCGGTGGAGAGGAGAAGTGGAGGGTCATGAGGGGAGTGACGTGTCTGCCCATTGGGATTCCAAATAGATGGTTCTCTTCTCCGAGCCTGGATGTCAGGATGGGTGCTGCAGAGCCCTGGTACCTATGGAACCCGGGAGACCCTGACTGCCTCAGAGGAAGCCATGAACATAAAAAATAAACCCTGTTTCTGTAATCATGATTTCTTGGTCCAGTTTGGGGGTGTTGAGGAGAAGGGGTGAGAGGAGAGTTGGAGGACCTGCCTGATGGCAGGGGCAATCTGCACACATCGCTCACCTGTCTCTACTTTTGTGTCTTTCTCTAAATAGACAGACTGTTAACATAAAAACCAGTTCTTTTTCTGATTTAGAACCCATGCTTTTAAAATTAATTTTTGATTTACATCAGGAACATCCATTACATGGCCTACTGTTCTTTAAGTTTTGACAAATGCGTGGATCATGTAAACACCACCACAATCAAGTTACCAAGTGGTTTCAAGCAGGGGAAAGACTTCACTGACCAGGGGTACCTGGGTGGCTCAGTCATTACGCGTCTGCCTTTGGCTCAGGTCATGATTCCAGGGTCCTGGGATCGAGCCCCGCACCAGGCTCCTTGCTCTGCGGGAAGCCTGCTTCTCCCTCTCCCATCCCCCCTGCTTATGTTCCCTCTCTCACTGGGTCTCTCTCTGTCGAATAAATAAATAAAATCTTAAAAAAAAAAAAAAAGAAAGCACTGACTAGCTACTCTTTGGCAGAGTGAAGTGGTATGCAAGAACGTATGCAAATGTAATCCAATATCTAGAAAACCAAAAAGGAAAAAGAAAATGTATCTTTTATATGAGAGAATTATTTGCCTTTTCGTTCCATATTCCTAATGAAGAATTACACATAACATTGCTAAGGAATCTCGACCAGTTTTACAGTTTGTGAGGGGAAGAGAGAGTATTCAATCCTGACCTTCAAATCTGTGTAGCAATGATGGTCAGGCTCTTTTTGGAGCCGGGACCTCTGTGGGTGTCGGCGGACCCCCCACCCCGGGAGGGGGGCACGGGTTTTTGGCCACTTCTTCTCGGTGCCCCGAGCACTGTGGCGCTTCTCCTCTCGCTATGCCTTCTAAGTGCTCCCCATTTGAGCACAGGCCAACGGCTTGTTTAAAAAGGTCAAGGAGAAGAGAAACAGAAATAGGGGTGGAAACATGAAACAGCTGTTTCTGACATGGGAGCTCCCAAAAAGGACAAGTTGACATAGGAAAGGAGAAGGCATGCATGTTTTGTTCAAGGGGCAGAATGAAGGGGAGTGAATAATGGCCCGGAAAGATGATGACTGGGCTCAGGCTGACCTGCTTTACTGCATAAGGAAGGGGTTTACTTGATTGTGAAGATGATACCTTTTGGAAATGAAGAGGCAAAGAAGGTTGGATCATCAGGGTTCTCCCTCCTTTGTCCAAACAGCTCTAACTTTGCTGTTTCTCTCTTCTCTCTCCCCTTCATCATTCTCTGGAGTTATGAACAAACACAGTGTTTTCCTTTAAATGCAGGGCCTGGTGACTCTAAAGGCAACCGGGCTTTTGCTCACAGCCCTTGGGAAATCATCTGGTTGGAGGGAAGGGAGAGTGGTGGGTAGCACAGGCCTGAGCGCCGCCAGGCCTGCCTCGTGGGTGGCCCGAGGCACTTCTCAGTTCTAGTGTGGAGGGCCTACCCCTGCTCCCTGGGGTCGCTCACTGACCCACCCTGCCTCAGCTTGCAGAGGGGCTGCCTTTGCCTTAGTTACACACAGTGAACTTCTCTTTCTGTTGGAAACTTATCTTGGAGACCAACCATTGGAATAAAAGCCTGATGGCTTTATTTTCTTCAGGTCAGCAGGCAAAGTCTTGCGCGAGAAGATATCATTTTGTATCTCCTTCCGTGCTGGGTCTACTAATCCATATGCTAGATGGCAATTCTTCCCACAATACCTAAGTTCTTGTTGAGTGCCAAATCACATGGTGCCCATGGCCAGCCCTGACTAGCCAGGACGTTGCAAGAGCACAGCATGAGAGGTGGGAAGACCACTCTGCCCCCACACTGCCATAACTTCCTGCTCCTGTCCTCCTGCCGTAACTTCTCATTTTACCATCTGCCCCTTGCCTATTCCCTTATCTTTCATACCCAAGAGTAATGCCTTCTTTATTGTCTTTAGCAATTTACTCCCAGGTTGGTAATGCCGAAGAGGGCCATTTAGGTCACCCCTCCCATTTACAGTTCAAGAGAGGGACACTTCCATGTTTACATTTCAAGGATTAGAACCTACCATTTGAGAATCCAGGTGTTTTTTTTTTTTTTTTTTTTATTACCTGCTTCTCTCTGGCTGCCTTGATTCCCCTTCAAATTCTACTTCTGTCATATCAGAGCAAACACCCTTAGAGCCCTTTAATTATTTTTGAATAATCTGTGGTGTGTGCTTTCATTTCATGCGTTTGAAGGGTTAGTTCCAGCGAACCCCAGCTGCCCGTCCATCCACAAACTTGATCAGTCTTTTTCAGCTTCTTGAATTTCCTTTCCCTTTATTTTTGTTTGTTTGTTTTTTTAAAGATTTTATTTATTTGACAGAGAGAGACACAGTGACAGAGGGAACACAAGCAGGGGGAGAGGGAGAGGGAGAAGCAGGGGGAGTGGGAGAGGGAGAAGCAGGCTTCCCGCAGAGCAGGGAGCCCGATGCGGGGCTCGATCCCAGGACCTTGAGATCATGACCTGAGCCGAAGGCAGATGCTTAACCGACTCAGCCACCCAGGCACCCCTCCCTTTATTTTTGAACGATGGACACAGGTCGTGTGGGTTTTAGCAGTCCTTGCGAAGTCTGTGACACACAAGCGGAAGAAACCTTAAGAACACAGAAAGCAGGGCGCCTGGGTGGCTCAGTTGGTTAAGCGACTGCCTTCGGCTCAGGTCATGATCCTGGAGTCCCTGGATCGAGTCCCGCATCGGGCTCCCTGCTCAGCAAGGAACCTGCTTCTCCCTCTGACCCTCCCCCCTCTCATGTGCTCTCTCTCGTTCTGTCTCAAATAAATAAATAATAAAAAAAAATTAAAAAAAAAAAAAAAAGAACACAGAAAGCACATAGCAAGATGCCCAGTGTGGAGGCCACAGTAAGAATTCATTTCCAACAACTGATTAGACAAACAAAACTTGCAGTGTTGTTACAATAACAGTATAGCTAACTTCAGCCAGCTCACCACCCCCGTAGGTATTAGTGACTCACTGAGATTTGTTACTACTCAGGCCATCAAGATGTTCAAGGGGCTCTGGCCAGCAACGGAGGAGAGTGCTCATCTCCTTTCTCTTCTTTCCTGGCTATTAATACAGCTCAGTTAAGGGCTGCATCATTGAAGGAGCATTAGACCCCCAAGACTAAAGTGAAACCTTGTCAGATATTTGCTGAGGGATTTCAAACTTCCAGATGGATGCAGACCACAGGGAAGGCAGTGATATGAAACTATACAATTAAAACAAGGTCCTGACTCTGAAAAACAAACTGAGGGTTCTAGAGGGGAGGGGGGTGGGAGGATGGGTCAGCCCGGTGATGGGTATTAAAAAGGGCACGTTCTGCATGGAGCACTGGGTGTTATATGCAAACAATGAATCATGGATCACTACATCAAAAACTGATGATGTAATGTATGGTGATTAACATAATAAAAAAAAAAACCAACAAGGTCCTGAGCTCTGGGCTGCTTTGGACATGAGAGAGCCTTTTTGGAGAAGCTGCATTTAAAACAGGATTATCAGATAATCCCTTGCTATAGAAAACCAGAACCTCAAGAGGCCCGCGCGACCATTTATTGGTAGTTTTTATCTGGATTATGATCTTTTTTGAGAATATCCTAAAAGCTATGAAGCTGAACCCCGAAAATACGTATAAGCGCAAACACACAACATTTGGTCTGGGATTTCAGGGATTCATGGGTATCATCAAGCCCATTAGTGGATCCCCTGGGGGATCTAGGCGACCCAGATTAAGAACCTCTGATCTGGTCTAAAACCAAAGGAGGCAACTGAAGCCTAAGAGTATTAGTGACCCATCCCAGAATGTTCAGCTTCATCATTTTTTGTTGTTGTTGTTCTCCTTTCCCTTTCTTTGTGTTGCTTGTATATACATTTTTAATTTGATGCTAAACTGATATGGATGCAGAAAATGTATTCTTTTACTGCACATCTCTTCTCAAATGATGGGTGATAGGAAGTCTGCTCACTGTCTCTCTCTGCCTCATTTAATTGATGTGGCACCATAAACTCCGTCAAAGGTCCAGTATAATAGATCTGCTTGGCTACAATGGAAGTCAGTCATGGTGTTAAAAATTACCAATATGTCTGCAGATGCTATAGTCAAGAAAAACCACAGAAGGTCCTGGGGGTTGTGTGGGGCAAAGGTCAAGCCAAGCTCTACTCTGTTGCTTTAATGGGTAGCTAGAATCTAGGAATACTTATGCCAACTTGACTCTGAAGTGGTTTGGCCCTTGATTTGGAAACTTCTGGCACACCTAACCCCTTATTACTGTAACACCCTTTTATAAACATTTAGTGTTGGGAAATGACACATTTTGATCAAAAAGCTTCCTTGTCCTTCTCTTGCCCAGTAATGAGTAGCAATATAAATAGCACTTTAGCAATCCCCTGATGTTAATGCCAGACAACCCAGGAAATAAAATGTACATGTGAGCATTCTAAACACTGCTCAAAGAACTTTAACAGCCCAGGGAAGAAACCTGGAGAATTCCGCACTTCACTCCTTGTGCTCTTTAGAAATTTAGAATAGTATGTACTTGTAATCTTGATCTGTAAAAATGATGCATTTTCTAAGTAATCGTCTTATAATTTGCATCAGACTTTTTAGAGCCACTTGGGACATAGCCATCAGGCTCTCTTACCCAGTAAGCCTTGTTTCACTCACGGCTTTCTTTGTCATTTCATTTTAGACCCTCTGAAAAATTCTTCTATGAAAGTGAGCAGCATGTTCTTTGTGTCTTGGTAAAATGCTTCTAAGTAAATAATGATTGTTCTGACTTAGATCCTTTTTGGGTCCCAAATTTATGTTTGAAGAAGAAAAGTGGAGGTTGGATTAAGGTCTCATGAGATAGGTATATATGAAAAATGACCCGAAGAAGGGCTTCTAATTTAAGGTGGCATCATGGTTATGCCTTGACAGGGAAGCACCCATCTTCAAAGGTTTCCGTTTTAAAACATAATAAAAATCAAAAGCAATCGCTTAAAGAGGCTGGGTAAATAATTTGCCATTTGTGAACAATATCTACAAAATGATAGGACTATGAGGACTGCCCTCCCTGGAAAAGCTTCTAACCATTTAAATCACCAACCTAGTGTTATTACCTGAATCACCTCCGGGAGCCAGATACATACCTGTGATCTGCTGGTAATTCGGTGAAGGAAGCGGTCCTCCCATGTTGCTTTTAAGTAGTTCTGGTGTAGTAAACCATATGCACAATTTTGGATGTGCAAAGAAGATACGGTGGTAAGCTAAGGTTACTGCTCCGAGCTTAATGTCCAGCCGACAAAGCTAATAGCAGGAAGTGCGTGGTGCTTTAGCACCTTAATATGGTGCCCTTAAAGATGCAAGGTTAGGCATGCAGACAATAGGTACCAGGAATACTTGGAAGGCAATTCAGCAATTCGACTTAAAAATGAGAGTACATGATGCATGTTTGGAAAAGCAAGAAATGGTAGCTGTCTTGTTTAAACTAAATGTTTCAGCCATGACATGGCCATTGGAATAATAATCTCTTGGAAAGCAATATTTAAATGTATCCATCATCATTTAGGTTTTAGACACACAGTTAAATATTATTGATCATTTGCAATTGTGTGCATCCATGTGTACATACTTTAAACTGAAAAGTAACAGTAGCATGGAAAGTATAGAAGATGAAGTATAAAAATAGTACTTGAGTTTCTAATTACCAGTTTTTAATTAAGAAAGCCACAAGCAAATTATAAACATCCAGTTTATAGCATTGCAAGCTTAGAGGCTTATACTCATGAATATGGTAATTTTTAATTTTATGCCCTCTTGAGATGTCTTGTTAAAAACATTTTATTGGCAATCCTAAAATTCAGTAAATTTGAAGCCCTTGGCACCTTGTAGATAGTTAAAGTTCCTCAAAAAAATGTCAGCAATAAATATTTGGCAATTATAAAGAATAGGCACGTTTTCCCAAGTGGGTGTTGTTGTTGTTGTTGTTGTTGTTGTTGTAGTTCTTATATTCGAGTAATGACACTGCAGTTCAGAATGTGAAGGCATATTGATGTTTTCTTCGAGCAACTACACGGGTTGCTGGGAACGTACTGCTCCTGCAGAGTTATTTTTATGTGGGCACCTGGTGGTGACATACTTGCTCCAGCTTGCAGAGTTGTTTTGGACAATCAGGTGTACATATGAGCAAGTGGTCTTTATTTAGAGCAATTAAAATTCTCACATTCTCCTCTCTTGACGTGCAATTACTAGGGCTCTGCTGTTCCCACTAATTGCTCTTGCTGGGGACATTGGTGAGAAGCCAATGATTTTGATGGGTAGCAGATTATCATTTTTACTTTGCTACCTGAGAAAAAAATCATTTGCAAAATCCCATGTGTAATTAGCAAGACTCATGATTAATTGTCCTGCAAAATTAGCTTCACTGTTGCTTTTATTTTACTGCTTCAAATATTAATTAATGTTAACTCCTTTCCTTCAGTTCCAGCTTTTGAATATTCAACATGGCTTTGAAAAATTATCAAGGTTTCTACTTGCATTAGCATGCTAGAGCTTTGATTTCAGGAATAAGTATTCTGATTTAAAAGATCAGACTTGGGTCATAAATAATTTTTATAGGAGGACAAACAAAGCATCAGAGCATCATGGGAAGGCATTCATGCACTAACTGAAAGTAAATTGTTTCAATAATGATTCATTCCTGCGTGCTTTTGGGGGGAAACATCAGCAAATATGCAAACCACTGCATTGTGTGGGGTAAAAACCATTCCCCAATGACAAGCAATCTACACCAGCATTTTTCTACCTGAAATATGTGGTGGGTGAGGCTCATCTTGGGAAGAAATCACAGCCTCTCCAGTTTCAAGGAACCACAGAAGTTGTCCCGTCCAAAGACTCCCAGTCCTGGGCTGGGGTTGGTGGGCACCAGAATAGCTGCCACTTTTGTGAAAATTACAGACTCCTTAGGTCCCATTCCAGTCCTAATGAATTCGACCATATGGCATTGAGCCAGGCGAGGTGTATTTTTTCAGAATTCTCTAGGACCTCTTGGTAAATGTCTACATTTGTATACCATTGATCTAGCTGAACCACCTAGATATCTGAATTGCCTTTATAACATCCGGGGCCAAGTGATGCTTGAATTCTTCCAGTGTTGGGGAACTCACTCTGTTGCTTTTTGAAAATAGTTTTGGCCTGCATGTTGATTCCTTCTGTTCTGTTAACTGCAGGTTTTTGATTTTGTGGTGCAAGATTCCAAATGCCGCCTGCCTGTGTGCTGGGGTGGTTCTCTATGAAATGCTTGGAATTTGACTGATGGGACCTGTGACACTGACATGGTCAAGGTTACACATTATATCTAGATTTGGGGGAAAGAAACCAATGCTTGCCCTTCCTAGTCAAAACCTCTGGGCCCTTTGGTGCAGGGAGGGCACTGTGGTACAAAGGGCCCTAGCATTTGACTGCCGAGATCGGTATGAGCCCAGCTGCCCCTTCTCCTTCCTGTTTGCTCCGTCTGTTCAATCCCCCAGCTGTGCAGCACAAGCTCTTGCAGATCTTGGGTGGAAGGTTCTGCCTGGCATCTCTGAAAGCTTTTATTATTAGACTTTGTTTTCTCTGAGATTCTTTTGGTATGAAATTATCTTCCCAAAAGTCTAGGGTCAAGGAACCACAGAGCTGAACTCTACTTTGTCTCTTCCATCCCTGGCAGCAGGAGCCTGCAGGTGCCAGCATTGAAGATCTATTTCTCCTGGAATTGAGCAGATGTTTTCGCAGACACAGGGTCCAAGGGAGAACACTTCCAGTGGGCAGCAAAGGATGGGGGAGCGTTGGGTTTGAGGATGGGCTGTTCAGACTGTCATTCTCAGAGAGCTTCCCTGGCAGATATGCAGACAGCTTAGAAGGGATCCTGTGAAAGCTGCTCCTCCCAGCTGCTGTGTGACCTTGTGGAAGTCACTTAGCCTCTCAATACTTAGTTTCCTCATCCGTAAATGGAAGTAACAGCACCTCTCTTGGAGGGTTCCAATAAGGCTTTCACATGTTAAGATTGTACCTGGTACACGGTGAGGCTTAAATAACTCATTGCTGAACAAATAACACTAATCATTACTGCATCCATTAATGGATAAATACATTTTTAAATCCCCAGCTACTATCTCCCAATACGTTTTAGAAACGTAACTTACAAAGATATGGTCACTGGATGCAGGACCCACCAAAATCCAGTCTCTGCTCATAGTCTAAGATGGCAGAAGTTCCCATTTAAATTTATTTTTGTAACCTGGAAAACTTTCAAAGATATAGATAGAGATCAAATCTGGGCCTGGAATCCAAGATATTCCTTTATGGCCAGAGTGGTTCAAGAGTCCTCTTTGCCCCCTTTAAAGCTGGCCTCACCAAGGGGAGGTGGGCTCTGTGTGGATGGTCTGAGAAGCACCCTAGTCGCCGTGAATACAGTTTTTGTTCTCATTTCCTGCCACTCACCGCACTTCACAGTGATGCACCGTCCCTCCACTTTGAAGCCCAATGAGCGCTAGAGCCCGTCAGAATTGCTCCCAGCACGGGGCATGGAGGAGTCAGGACAGGTCTGTGGAATGGCTAAGCGTGAGTAAAGGTGAGTCGGAGGACGGCCCTGACCGCACAGTGACCGCGGACAGACTACCAGTGCAGTTGCTCAGGCTACACAGCTGGCGCGTTTGTGTGTCCGAACGGCAGGAGAGGCCGTGAGAGGTTTCCTGCCGTAGGAACGTTCTCCTCGGGAATTTCCACTTCCGTAGGGGACGGGTGAATTTTTTTCTGAGTCTCATTAGCCAGTGTTCCCAAGAAGTGAAGAGTAAGTAGGTAGTGGCATCATTCAAAAGTAACGCAGAGTTGCCGAGCGGTGGCATCTCTCCAGAATGCCTCCGAGAAATGGACTTGGCCCAGGTCCGGGGTGCTGGGTGCCTGCGCCGATGGGATCTGCAGGGGCAGCCCCTCGCGGGGCATGTGCACGTGGCCGCACAACTGCTTCGACTTCGCCGCCTGCTCTCCCAGTAATTGTGAGAAGACAGAAAACCGAAGTCTTGACTGTCTGGGGCCGTTAAGGGAGCTGACGCCCGGCCCACCCCATGCCGGAGGGAGTGGCCGTTGTCGCGCTCTGGCTGAGCGGCCGCTCGCTGGCCTTCTGGACAGCCCCTCTTCCCGGCCGCCTTTCCTCCGGGCTCCGGCTGCGTCCCCTGGGCACTCTCGACTCGCACCAGGGCCGCTTCCTGGTGTCACCTCCAGTCCTAGGAGACCGGATTGAGGTTGACATGGGATCCACAAAGTCTTCTTTCATTTAAAAGCAGAGTGAGAAAAATGTCTTCTCTAGTCGTCTCTGGTTGATCTCACTTTTTTTTTTTTTAAAAGATTTTATTTATTTATTTGAGAGAGAGAATGAGATAGAGAGAGCATGAGGGGGGGAGGGTCAGAGGGAGAAGCAGACTCCCCGCTGAGCCGGGAGCCCAATGCAGGACTCGATCCTGGGACTCCAGGATCATGACCTGAGCCGAAGGCAGTCGCTTAACCAACTGAGCCACCCAGGCGCCCCGGTTGATCTCACTTTTATTTATTTATTTACTTATTTATTTAATAAAGATTTTATTTACTTATTTGACAGAGAGAGACACAGCGAGAGAGGGAACACAAGCGGGGGAGCGGGAGAGGGAGAAGCAGGCCTCCCGCTGAGCAGGGAGCCCGATGCGGGGCTCGATCCCAGGACCCTGAGATCAGGACCTGAGCCGAAGGCGGACGCTCAACGACTGAGCCACCCAGGCGCCCCTGATCTCACTTTTAAAACATTTGGCTTAACTTTATTTATTTCTATGTTCTTGATAAAGCCAGTGGAGCCACTCGCTGTTGGCTAATGTTTGAAATGCCGGGCTGGGGAAGACAGGGTTCAAGAACAGTGTGGTGATTCACATTTCTGCCTCATTACCCTTGGTAGATGAATTGAATATGCCATCGTGTGACTGGATTTTTATAGCAGGTGATACGGTGGGAAAGAGAAGAAGGAGAGGGAGTATCTCTTGATTGTTTTGATACCACTGGTTTTCAACTCTAAGAAACCTGAGGCTAACAGTTTAAAAGAAAAAGAAAAAAACCCGGACAATGAGTCCAAAGCTTATTTTGGCCCTTCTGTAGGTTTTTATGCCTTCTGAAGCCACCTTGGGCCTTAGAAATATTTATTACTGGTATTTCTAATGAAGAACAACCCTTTATCGACACCAGTCGCCCACAGTAACTTCAGTGGCATGGAGGAAGCATCCGCTTCTTCCTCAGGAACTGACATGGAGTCAAGGTTACCCCTGGTTGGGAATATCTGGCATATGACATATTTGCAGGTAGGCTGTTTAGTTTTAAAATGGCTTTGACATCATATATACTGCTAAGTTAAAGTACTATAGACCAGTTGTTAATATGAGAAATACAGCTGGAGACTGCTCTAACGCAACACTAACGGGAAGTTAAGGCCTGCAGGAACACTACATAAATAGTGTTCCTCCTGTATTATGTTAATTCTTAGAATAACCTCGCAGCAGCATTTCATCGTGACATTTGCATCTATATCCCCTCGTGAAGTCTTAGGTTGCTTCATCAGGCACAGAAATATGTTCTTCTTGCCTGTGGCTGCCAAAGTAAATAGAAATCAATGGAAGGCAGCAAAAGTGCTGAAGTCATTCCAATAAGGGAAGTGTTGTTAATTTAAATTTTGCACTTGACATTGGGAAGGACTAATAGCAGAAAATAATGTCCTACGCTGACTTCTAAAGTCATTTTGGTCATCACTTATCCCACGTTTCTTTGTTGTTGCAAAAACAGTGTTATAAATAAGAAGCACTTCTAATTGTGATCGATCGTGAAAATAAGGGGACAAAACAGAAGTTTTATACATCTGAGTGATATTAAGTCCTTGGAAAACTTTGGCACAAAAGGGATCTTATCATCTTGCTGGTGGACTGAGTGACCTCTGTGTGCGTGCAAGCACATGTATGCGTGTATGCATGTGTACGCGTTCCAGAAACTTCAAAAAGCACCTCCCGCTGCTTTCAAAACCAGGCAAATATGTTTGAGGCCTGGTGGTAATTTAAACTAGGAAGATATACACAGAGCTGAAGGTGGCTACACAGGAAATTAGAAAAGTCTTGACTCCTCTAAGCAAAATGAATGTGCCATTGTATCACTGAATAATTGGTGGGGTGGGTCTGTGATGTTGATGCTAAGCAGGTGTCCATAAATCAGAATAAATGTTTGTAATTAATTCTTATTGGTGTTAATAAGAAGAGGTTTTAAATAAGCTAACTTGCTTTTCCTTCAGTGAAATCTCTGGCGGTTTAAGGCTTGTCATTTCAATCCAAAGTGGATCAAAAATCTAAAGTGCTCTTGAGGAGTTCACGCTAGACCGGTAGAATATTGTAACCTGGCACTGGTGATCTTCTCTTCTTCTTCGGTGGAACTCCTAACTTTAAACACAAAGTCGATTCCTGGTATGAGTTGTAGGGTCCCACATGCTGTTGGAACACCCACTTCAAAGTGAAAGTCTAAGAAAGGAAACACCCAGTTTGTCAATTCTTGGGGTGAAAGTTTTAGATTGAGTTGTTATGTCATGTCTGCCTGCTCCGCTGTGGGTCCGTCTGGCTTCACACCTGACTCAGAGATCAACTTTGTTAGGTGAACCCAGAACATCTGCTCTCTCTCTGTCTTTTTCCTTTCAAAGACATCTGTTAAAGAATAACAGAACTCTCTAGATTCATTTCTCAGACTTGCGGGAAAGCCGGAGTCAGGCACTTTGGGTCCCACCACACCTCCCCAAGCCTGTTGGTGAGGTATGTTATTATTTAATCCACATACATTCCTATAGAAGAACAATACTAGAGGGGAAAGACAGGCTATGCATTTGCCAAATGGCTGGGGAAAGAGTCCACAGAACAGAAATACCCTAGCATTTAAAATCTGCTATGTGTTCCTTCTCGGACTGCAACCCGGAGCAAGGAGACCAGGGGAAGGAGGAGGTTGGAATCATGTGAGGATGAAATCGGGATATGGAATCGGTAATGGGATTGTGTCATTGGTTGACATAAAAGAGAATGCTAAGGCTAATGGCCACAAGTGAAATTCAAAGGCCTAGCAAATGCAAGGAGGCATTTATTCCAAACTCAGCAAAAGAATAGTAACATATTTTGGAGACTAGGTAGCAGTCAGGAAATATTTCCCAGTTAGTCTGCATCTAGGATTGTGGCATGGGCAAGATGGGTTGAAAGGAAGCAGATTGTATGCTCTACTTCTATTGTACCCTGGTTTTTTGTGCTTCCTCACATGTCATAATCATCAGTAAGCTGGAGGAAGTATGGTCTATATAACCATACTTATAACCATATATAATCATAACTATGTAACCATACTGTAACATACTATGTAACCATAGACCATACTACCATTAGATGGGTGTTCAATGAGCTAACAGGATCCGGCCAGAGTGGTTACCCAAGACTGTGTCAGCCTGACCCAGAAGGCAGAGGAAAGGGAGGTTTATGAGTATTGGGCTGAGTCCACTCTTGCTTAAATGTTTCAAGAATTATCTTAATGATGGAAAAGAGAGATAGGAAAGGAAACTCATTAAACTTGCCAAATATGAGATGTAGCTGGGCTGGCTGCATGCAAGAACGGCAGAAAAACATTTAGAGGTCATAATACACTTTTTTTTTTTTTTAATGAGCTAGCAGCATAGCACCGAAGGGAAGAAACCATGTGCTCTGTTAAATTTTTAAAAATACTTTTATAGTGAAAGACAGTAAGGTATAAGTGGGTAGCTTTGTCAGCAATGCTAATTGCTTTTGAAGAGCATGCCCATGGGTTCTATGGGTTAATGGGACACAAAGGGCATGGAGAGAGGATCTGAGGATCTGTTTTTCCACTCCTGACCTGAACTCACTGAGGCTATGTCAGAAGCTTCCTTTCTCTGATGGCCCAGTTAGGCACTGGGCCTGGGTCAGGGTGAAAGTCTACAAGGTGGCTTGGTTCTGTTCTGGAGATTTTCCTGCAGTAAAAATTGCCTTTCTGGAAACATCTGAAAGAGTGAAATGCCACATCTCCAATTTCTAGCAACATATTCATCTGCCATCCTTTGGCCTGGAAGCTCAAGCACGAAAACCACTTGCAGCCAGACTTCAGAGTGATCTGTCTCTAAGGAATACCTTTCAAATTGTACTCTTTGGTTTTGCAATTCTTCTTAAGCTACTGTAAATTCTTAGCATAAATCTGCAGAAAGACTTCACTCTGCACATCAAACCCTTACAAAGCTCTGTTTTCACTCTCAGTTCAGTCTCCTTTCTAATAGTCAAAGGCAGACAGAGGTAAACCAAGAAATACAGACACTGCACCAATGGGTTAAATCCTATGTCAAAGGTACAACTATAACATATTACAAGGTTTTCATCACGTAATACATCACTCAGAGAAAAAAATATTTGGGGCGGCTTTTCTAATTCATCTTCCTGGTGTTAAATGAGCACATCTCCAGTGTTCGTGTCTTTCTGCTTCAATTAAAGCAATCATGCCTGCTCTTTTAGGAAACTATTAAGGGTTTATTACCTCTTTGTTTCACTGCTGGTATTCAATTTCTCCTCTTGGTCTCCCCTTTTTCTCTTTTCTCTCTTTTTTTTTTTTTAATTCTTTATTTGGCTCTGCTTCTCAGCACAAAATATAGTTTGGGCTATTGTTTGATAAGATGGCTGCTGGCAAGATATAACTTGTTTAGTGAACATCAACAAGTGTTCATTGTCTCCTGTGTATTTGATACCTTGGGCGAGTGGGAGTGGGCAAAGGAAATATGAGGTGGGTCGTGTTCCCAATGGAGAGAGGAGATGTCAATACAACACCTAGAAAACAATTCGCTGTCAGTATAAAGCCACATGTTTGATTTCTGTATGACAAAGTAATCAGGAAATTTAAAGCAAAAAAAAGCAGCCTCCTTAGTTAAGACTTCTTTTCTGGAGGGAAGTATAACACATTTCCTAGCACAGAAGAAAAGGGAAAGCATTTGGGATTAAGAGAATGGCCTGAGCACACAGGGAAGAAGGGCCAAGAAACATGGATGGTGTGCAAATGGAGCTCATCTGACCAAAGGGGAAGAACTTCTTTGCTTGGAAAGTCAGATGTGGGCACTACTTATGGAAACCTTCCACTGCAGGGCTGAGAGGCACAGATTTGAGGCATGGGTACTGGAGGTTCTTAATATAGAAAAAAATGCAATGGAAGGAAGAATATGTGGATTTATCTAGCAATGGTGTGCAGGAATACCTGGAAGAGAAGGTAGCAAGGGAACAGAGTCATAGGTATTTGGACCAGATGTCCATTAACATTCCTTCTGATCCACGTTGGAGAAAATAATTATATGATCTATGCAAAGGAAGAGAGAGAGAGAGAGACAGACAGACTTAACTGGAAATATCTTCAAAGGTGTCATAGAAGAGGTGACATTTAAATAGGTTTCATGGAGATGGTTGGAAGAAAGATTTCACGCAGCAAGAACAGCATAAACAAAGGCATAGAAGGATTGGAAAGTATGGGGCCATATGGAGAATAGCTAGAAGTTCAGTTTGTTTGGGGGTGTGCATGCAGAAAGGAACCATGGGGTATGTTAATGTGGGGAGGATTCTGGGTGTTAGAGTCAAGTTGTAATTAATTTGGTGTAATCTCACCCTCTTGCCCTGCTCATCTCCATGACAGGAGCCCTCTTTTCAATGTTTATTGTATGTCTAGCCTATTTTGAACACCGAGTCTCACTTAGAGGAAACGCACCTTCTCCCAAGAGAACCCATGCCATTGGAGAACAATTCTAATAATTAGAAAACTCTTCTTCATGTTGATGTGAAACTTGTCTTTCAGTATCTAGCTTCTGTGGATCCCTCTTCTGTTCTTTGAGACTAACAGGAGAGGTATACACTTGGAAAAACTGAGTGCCAGGTGCCAGGCTGAGGAGTTTGAGCTTAAATCTGTGAGCAGTGTATTCTGGAACAGTGAGTAGACTTCTTAGTTTCACTGAAGCATTAGAAGCCCCTAAAGTTTTTTGAGTAGGAGAAGGTTGGGATTATTTCTATCTTGAGGAAGACACAACAGCTGTGTGGGAAAGAGAGCCAAGCTGGGAAGAACATTTGGAGACAAAGAAGAAGACAGTGTAAAGGGAGAGCTGTTAAGATCTCTAAAGCAACTGCTTAACTCAGGGGATTCAGTTTCTCATCTAAAAAAATGAGGAGGGCTGAAGAGGTTACCTCAAGGGATACTTCCAATCCTACTCTTGTGATTCTGAGCTTTTGGAACTGAAAGAGATATTTACAAGAGTAGGAAGAGTTTGTGTGATTGTAGGTAAAAACAGAGAGGGCCTGGAAGGGGAATGGAAAAGTGTTGAATCTAAGCAATGTTACAGAGAAGACTCAGAAGGCCAAGATGACAGATTGGCTGTTAGGCCAAAGGGAAAACAAGAATTAACCATAACTCAACTCCTGGGTTATGGGGCAGGGTGTTTCTAAGAGAGGGAGAAGAATAGAAAGTCAAGGCCATGGAGGATATTCTAAACGTGAGAATGGGAGAAGCCGGTGAAAGGGAGGAAGGGTGGTGGTGGTGGAGATAGGAAGGAGCGGTGGAAATTGGGATGTGTTTTGGAGGTAGAGTTGATGGGATTTCCTGATGGATTGGATGGAAGAAGGAGGAATATATTTTGTTTAAATCTTAAAGTCACATTAGTTGATTTGATGGAAATTAACAGAACAAATTTAAATCCCCATCTCTAACTCAGTTTGACTGAATGATTATCAGTAGAGCCCTACTATGTGTGTTCCAGATTCATTCATTTGATAGACATTTGTGGAGCACCTACTATGCCCAGGTACTATGAATGGTGATACTGATAAAATCTGGGGCAAGACAGGCACAGTCCTCTCAAAGGTCTTAGAGTTGAGGGAGGGAGATAGCTATTTATCAAATAATCACCCTGTGAATGCATGAATATACATCATAAGAAGGGCTAAGAGGGAAAGGTACACAGTGCTTTTGAGCTTAAAAATGGATCGATCTAATCCAGCTTGAATGGTCAGTAAGGTTTCCCTGAGAAGGTAACACTTGAGCTATCTGAAGGATCATGGCAGAGAGAACATCACATTCAGAGGTCCTGTGGCAGGAAGAAACATTGTGATTCAAGGAACAGAAAGAATGTCAGTGTGGCTGGGGACCAGAGAATAAGCAGGAGAGTGATGATGGGTGGTCAGTCAATGGTCAGATCATATAGGGCCTCATAGACTTTTGTACAGATTTTGGTCTTTGTTCCAAAGGTGATGAGAAGAAGGTAACATTGATTAGGTTTTTAAAAATCTCTTTGACTACAGAGTTGAGAATAGATTCAAAGAGGATCTTCACATTTAGAGTTTCTAGGTGAATGCATAGATTGGCTAAAGCCTGAGTGACATGGGCTGCCTTGGGGTGGGGGTGAAGACCAGAACAAAACTGGGGTTCTATTAGAAGGCAAGGAGAGGAAAGTGCATGCAGCAGCACGATATATCATGGTCTCCTTTCCATGTCAGCACATCTAGAAAGACTACATTATTTTTTCCCAATGGCTACATAGCATTCAACTGTATTGCTAGGTCATACTTTAATATATACCACACCCCTATGGGTGGACATTTAGGTTGTTCTGATTTTTTCCTATTACAAACCATACTACAAATTGGAACATTCTAGAACATTTATCTTAGTTCTTATGAGATGCACAGAAATAAAAATACCCAGTCAGAGTATATGAACATTTTAAATTTTAAAAATGAGGGTAAATTTTCCTGAAAAATGTGATGCCATTTTTGATCAGTATTTCAAAGTATAATCTTGAACTAGCATATAATACCAGAGCTAGAAGTCAGGAGTTATGGCAGCCAGCGAGGAGCTGGTACAGTGATGTAGGGATGAGGTATGAGTTCCTGATCTCCCATGATGGGCCCTATCAGAGTTTGCCTCAAAACCACTAACCCCCAGATGGACAGCAATAGTCCTTTGGCCAACAAATCCTTTTGAACAATAAATCCCTGAACTTCTGGTGCAGAGGTCACCAGGAGGAGCAGGTGCCTTCTGAGAGACTGGCTGCTAAGAGCTAGAATCCCAGGCATGTTCTCCTTAATCCCTCCATCCTTCTTGACCTGCTCTCCTCTTCTGATTTCCAGAACAGCACACTCCACTGTTTCTCCTCCTCTTTCATGGGCTATTGTATGGGCTTCAGTTTTTTTCTTTGCCTTGAATATTGATGCTTCTCAGACTTTGAATCTGGCCCTTCTTCTTATGCATCTCCACATCCTCTCCTTAGATGACCTCCTTTCTTCCCGTGTTCAGTATCTTTAAATGCTGGCAATTCCCAAATTTTTATCTCCAGCCCAAACCTCTCCTCTGAGTTTCAAAATCATATATGTGCCAATTTAACTTATCCAAATGGAACACTTAATTTCCATTTCCAATTTATGCCCTCCCTCACCCAGTCTTTCCGGTATGGCCGTATTGATAAAAGGCACTTTCATTCACCCAGCTACTCAAAGGAAGAACCTAAAAGTCATTTTGGATTCTGTCCTTTTCCTCACCCTCTCAATACAGTTTGCCAGAAAACCTTGTTGAATGCACTTCCACAGTGAAGCAGTCCACTTTTCTGCCTCTTCACTTTCCCACCTTAGTCTACCATCTCTTCTTACTTAAACATCTGCCCTCTCATCCATTTTCCATATAGCAGGTAGATTTTTGGAACATGTAAATCAGATTGGTCACTTTCCTGCTTAAGCACTGCCCAAGGCTTTCTGCTGGCTTTAGGATAAAAATGTGAATGAGTTACCCTTGTCCACAAGGCTCTGCATCACCTCGCCAGGGCCTGTTTCCAATCACCTCTCCCACAGCTGCTCTCTCTGCGGGCTTCACCGCTCTGTCTTGCTGTTTCCCTTTCAGCAACTTGACCATGCCAAGTTTCTGCCCATTTCAGGACCTGTTCGCCTGCCAGGAATTTCTTCTCCTTGGTCTTTGCTTAGCCAGCTCCTTTGCCTCCCTCATGTCTCAACATAAGTGTTCTCCTCAGATAAACCTTCCTGGACCCCCTATGGAACATGTGTCTCCTGTATTTGGCCTCTAGCTTAGACCTTTGTTTCCTTCACACCGGTCATTACAGCTTGCCATTTAATTTTGACTTGTTCTTTGCCCACGTCTAGAGTGGAAATACCATGAAAGCTGGCACATGGATGTCTTGTGCACTATGGATTTCTCAATATTCGTAGGGAGGAATATTTGTTGGATGATTGAAAGAGTCCGATTCATTGGTCTTATTCCCAAATAAAAGTCTCATTTCTCTATGGCAGTAAATGACTTGCTGTTTGCTCTATATCATGTATAGAATATAATATTAGTTGATTTTTCTACTTTCACTCTTCTTTTTCAGTCTCCAAAGAGAGAGCATCCCTTTTACCCACCTTGGCTGTGAAACTGCCTATTATCTTTTGAGCTTCACTAAATCAGAGACTAGAAAACTCAACCAGATCTTTTTCTCCACACAACATAGAAAAACTACATTTCAAATGCTTTGCTGTTCCCTGAATTAATTTTTCTTGAGTGTATTTTCTTTGAGTCTGGGTCCATGTATGCTCTGCCATGAACACATTACTCAGACAGCCTTAGGAAGATGTACAGAAGTCTTCAAAGCCCCGCAGGAAGGAAAGCAGAGTTAGCATTTGTGGAGTGGTATTCACATGGAAGCAGAGCGGAAGTCGTTCCCTTAACCAGCCTTGAGGAAATGAGACAGGTCTATTTCTGGAGCTCTACATGTTCTTTCCCTGTAGCAAGAACAGTCCTTTCTCACTTGATTGCTGATCAGTACATTCACTGCTGCCATCCCTCCCACCATTTCAAGACTGGTCAAGCAGTAGGTGTCTGATGAATTAATCATGAGCGGTCAGCTATTGGCTCTTTGAGGCATTGAAATCTACCAAATTGAGTAGTTGGCAGGACAGCAAATAACAAGTGTTCTATGACTTGTGGCTTGACCTCCTCCCACTTCTGGGGTCTCTTATTCTTAATCTCTAAACCAAAGATTTGTATGTTTACCCTCATCAACCCCCTGGACTCATGGACTTTCTCTCTCCTTTTCTCTCTGCCCACACACATGGACAGGGAAGGGGGAAGAGAGGCAAAATCCATTGTGATCTCAGAGACATTGTGAAAGTACTGTGCTTGCAAAAGAACTATATGAAACCTTTCCAAACACAGTAAATCTGGCCTTTACATTTTATCTTTGGGCACAACGTGGACTCCCACCTCAGTTTCAACAGCCCGTAAAATGTCATTTTCCTCCAAAACCAAAGTTTCATTATTGTTTAGACGTATGAGGGCCTGATTTTATTGCACATTAAAACATTTGAAAAAAATTTGTCCTAACAATGGCCTGACACATTACAAAACTATAGTCATTAAAATAGTGTGATATTAGAGTAGGTCAGATAAGTAGATCAATCAAACAAGACAGCCTGAAAATGGAGCCATGCGTATGCTAAAATTTAGTTTGTGTCAGAGATTACATTACTAATCAATGAAGAAGGAGTAGATGGAGCCACCTCATGGGAAAAAATAAAATGAGATTCCTATTTTATTCCATGCACAAATATAAATTCCAAATGGATTAAGTGCCTGAGGTATAAATCACATAACTCTAAGCCTATGTGGAAAAAAAAACATATCCTTGAAGTAGGGGAGACTTTCTTTACCAGGATAAAAAAAAAAATACACTATAGGGAAAAAGGTACTAAATTTGACTATAGCAAAATTTAACTCTTATTTGGCAACAAACAAACAAAACCCATTGTAAACAAAGTTTAAATATAATTGAACAGAATGGCACTTTAAAAAAAAGTTTTTATTTAAATTCCAATCAACTAACATACAGTGTTAAATGAGTTTCAGGTGTACAATATAGTGATTCAACACTTCCATACAATGCCCAGTGCTCATCACAGCAAGTGCGCTCCTTAATCCTCATCACCTCTTTGACCCGTCCCCCCACCCAGTTCCCCTCTGGAAGTCATCAGTTTGTTCTTCATAGTTAAGAGTCTATTTCTTGTTTCTCCCTCTCTCTCTCTCCCTTTTGCTCATTTGTTTTGTTTCTTAAATTCCACATGAGTGAAATCATTTGGTATTTGTCTTTCTCTGACTGACTTATTTCACTTAGCATTATACTCTAGCTTCATCCATGTTGTTGCAAATGATCAGATTTCTTTCTTTTTTATGGCTGAATAATATTCCATTCATCTATATCACTTCTTCATCTATTCATCAATCAATGGACACCTGGGCTGCTTCCATGTCTTGACCATTGTAAATAATGCTGCTATAAACATAAGGGTGCAAGTATCCCTCTGAATTAGTGTTTTTGTATTCTTTGGGTAAATACTTAGTAGTGTTATTGCTGGATCATAGAGTAGTTCTATTTTTAACTTTTTGAGGAAACTCCATACTGTTTTCTACAGTGACCGCCCCAGTTTGTATTTCCACGAAGAGTGCAAGAGGGTTCCTTTTTCTCCACATCCTTGCCAACATCTGTTGTTTCTTGTGTTTTTGATTTTAGGAAAAACACTTAGTTTTAACTGGCATTTCCACTCCTGAGGATTTATCCTATAGGCATTTGTACATGTATGAAATAATACATGTATAAAAAAGTAATTGAAGCACAAAAAATTTTTCAGTAACAAAAAATTCAAAGTAACCTAGGGGCGCCTGGGTGGCTCAGTCATTAAGCGTCTGCCTTCGGCTCAGGTCATGATCCCAGGGTCCTGCTCAGCGGGGAAACTGCTTCTCCCTCTCCCACTCCCCCTGCTTGTGTTCCCTCTCTCTCTGTCTCTCTCTGTCAAATAAATAAATCAAATCTTAAAAAAAAAATTCAAAGTAACCTAAATGTCATTCAGCAGGAAACTGGTTAAATAAATCTTGATCCATCAATACAAAGGAAGACTCTGCAGTACCAACAAGAAAAGAAAAGAAGTATAAACTAATAGAGAATGATCTTTAAGTGAAAAAAGCAAGATGCAGAACTAATGTTACTATAGAAGAACACATAAACTATTTTTTGCATATGCATAGGACTTTTGGAAGGAACACTAGCACATTGGTTTTCTCCAAGAAGGCAAACTGAATGGGAGAGGGGAGAATAGATAAGAGAGAGAGATGTTTTTTTTAAGATTTTTTATTTATTTGACAGAGAGAGAGAGACAGTGAGAGAGGGAACACAAGCAGGGGGAGTGGGAGAGGGAGAAGTGACACGGGGCTCGATCCCAGGACCTGGGATCATGACCTGAGCCGAAGGCAGACGCTTAATGACTGAGCCACCCACGCTCCCCAAGAGAGATTTTCACTGTGTACTCTTGTACCTTACCCTACGAATATATTACCAATTTAAAAAAGTAAGATTTATTTGTGATCTATATAACAAGCAAAAGATTACTATGCATGGAACATGTAGGATCCTTACAAACTGGTAATAAAAATCAAATAATCTAAAGAAAAATAAGCAAAGGATATGATAAAAGAAAACTGTTATTGACAATTTACCTGTGAAGATAGTTAAGCTTACAAATAGTCATGGAAATGAGAAATAAAACCAATACTTAGCCATTATTTTTAAACCATCAAATTGGAAAAAAAAGCTAAATGTCCAATAGTATCACATATTGGCCAGCATGTGGAGGAAATAGTCCCATCACCTCCTGCTGGTGGGAATGCAAATCAGTATGTATGTATCAGAATATAAATCAATGACTCAACTTTGGGAGTCGCTGGCAGCACATAAGTAAAAGAGAAACTGAGCATACCATAGACCCGTAGATTCTACTACTGAGTGTATTTCCTTTGAAGACCCTTGTATGTGTGTACAAAGGGACATGTATAAGAATGTTTGTTGCAGCACTGTTGAAAATAGTGAAAAACTGGAAAGAACCTAAATATCCCTCAATAGTGGATTAAAAATGGGATATATACATAATGAAAAGGGATTAATTAACTAGATCTACATATTTCAACACAGATCGATTGCAAAAAACCTAATGTTAAATAGGAAAAAAAGCAAATTGCAGAAAATATAAGGAATGTCAATTTATTTAAATACAAAATGCATATAGAAAGTGATACTGTATTTTGCTTGCTGCATGTGTAAGTGTATAAAACATGTATATTTTTGATAGCCTGGAAGGATCCACACCCAACTCATGAAAGTGGTTTCCCTTGGATGTGGGAGGCAGTGAACTGGTTGAGGTTGAAGGGGATGGAGTTTGGAATCTGAAATGTTATTTCTTAAAAAAACAAAAACTGGAGGAAAATATCAGATGTTAACAGTTATTAAATCTGGAAAGTATGAATGTAAGAGTTTAAGTTTATGTGTCTTTTTTTAAAAAAAAGATTTTATTTATTTATTTGAGAGAGAGAGTGAGAGAGAGACAGAGATCACGAGCACGGGGTAGGTAATACTATCAAATATTATCAGAAAACTTGCTGTATCATGGGGAATAAATAATAGAAAGGGGCTTAGGATGTGGAACCCAAATTCCAAAGATTATATGCATTTTTTTAAGATTTTTAAAATTATTTATTTATTTGACAGAGAGAGAGAGACACAGTGAGAGAGGGAACACAAGCAGGGGGAGTGGGAGAGGGAGAAGCAGGCTTCCCACGGAGCAGGGAGCCTGATGTGGGGCTCGATCCCAGGACCCTGGGACCATGACCTGAGCCAAAATCAGATGCTTAACGACTGAGCCACCCAGGCACCCCGATTATATGCATTTTAAATAACATTCTGAAGAAGTGAACAATCCTCCCACATTTCTCCAAAGGAAAAAAAAATGCCAGGAGTGCCAGTCGGGCCCACGACTGACACTGTACTTGAGCCCAGGTGTGGACAAGAGGTGCACAGAGTCCTCTTGGGAGAGGAGATTTTGGGGTCCGTGGGCATGAAATAGTATCTCTTTAACATTTTGATAGGATAGTAGTAACTTATTGCACCAGTTGGCTGCCACTGAACTCTGCTGCCATTCCCTCTGTGACAATGGTAGAACTTCAGAAAGGAGACTTGCTTGTTTTGACACCATTATTTCTGTGAAAGAGAAAGGAACCAGGTTGGAAAGGATAGTCATGAGTTGGCAGAATTAGTTAAGAATAACAACAGCAACAGTGTGCGTCATTTGGGAAAGGTAAAGAAAGCCTTGATGAAGCACTGGAATTCACGGGGACATGTTAGCCCAGCTCTTCCTCCCTTAGCTTGGACAGCATCTGTCTCATTTCTGTACCTTCTGTGTCCTTGAAGGGAAGCTCGCCCCCACCTGCCAATCACTTAACTTCCTATGATGCCCGATACTAAAATAAAAATAGTATGTTATTAAACAGAGGGATTCCTATTTGTAGAGACAAGCCTTTGCTTTTTACTTAAGCCTTGATTTATTGTCTTTGGTTGTTTTGGGTAGGGGGGATGGCTGATTTTTAACAAGAAGATAAACTTACAGATGGAAATTCTTTCAAGCCATAAATACCACTGACTTGCCTGGTCCAGGGAAGTTCAAATAAAGACACTGGGATTTAGCAGCTGCTGACTGTTTTCCTTCTTTTCCCACTGGCCAAGAAAAAAGAAAACGACATGCCCCACCATCAGGGGTGTAGGCGCCAGGGCCTGACCCAGGTCTGGACACGTAAACCATTCAGAGCTCCTCTTGTGGAGAAAGGAGGCAGAACGTGACAAATTGGTCTATGCCAGTTGACCTCTGAAGGGGACACATAACTTTGCACAGCAATCTCTGATGGTTTCCTTATCTGTTTTATTTAGTATAAACACTGTCCTTCTTGAGTCCTCCCTGATTCTCCTAGCAGGCTCCAAGGATTAATTCTGGGGCATTGGCTGAATTCACCACCTCTGCTCCGCTCCCCACTATTGTTTTCCATCTTCTTCCTTCGTCTTATGCAGATCTGGGAAGATATTAACTCTGAGGCCTGGCACAGTGTCTTGATCTCCCTTGGGGTCTACCACTGCATGGAGCACAGCACGTCCCACTAGGAGGTAAGCAATACATGCTTGTCAACTAGTTAATTCAACAGTCTCGGTGCTGCATGCACATTAAACACATGGGAGAGCTCGAAGCTACACACAAACCACAACCACTGCACTGGTCTCGACCTGGACCAATTGGCTCGGGATCTCTGGGCATGGATCCCCAGCACTGGAGCATTTGTAAAGCTCTGCAGGTGATTCTCATGCATGGAGAAGGTTGAGAACAAGTGGATTAATTAACCTGCTGCTTTAATCGGCTACATTCTGTTTGCTTCCAAGTTTGGAAGAAAACTATATGAATTCCTTTGAGAAACAAATATCCCAATGACTGGGAAGATGCTAGTGCTGTTTTGTAGGAAGAGGAGAAGAAGGGCTAGCCATCCTGTGTGGTCCTGGGTGAGCTACTCAAACTCTCTGTGCCTCAGTTTCCTCATCTGTAAATTAGAAAGAATAATACTATCTCTTAAGATTGTTGTAAAAATGAAATGACCTGATCTGTGTAAAACTCTTAGGACATTATCTGGTATATAAGTATTTGGTTATAAAATCCAGTAAAGAAGAGGGTGATGTGTTTGTGGTTACTGTTGTTCTCCTCTTTGGTTAATGACTCTAGCCTCCCCTTTGCTCCTTCCATCTCGTCCCTTGTCAAGTCCTGCTCCTCATATCTGCCCCTTCCTTTTCATTCCCCCTGCCCCAAATCCAATCCTTGGGATCCTTCCTCTCTCTCCTGAATCACGGCCACCCAGCTGGTCTCCTTGCTGCTGATCTGTTTGTGAGTTGACTGTCTCCATATGGCTCCCAAATAGCCCTAAGGTCAAGTTTTGATCTTGGATGCTTCCCACCTCAAAACTCAACCTGTATCCTCATTGTTACGAAAATTCAAACCCAAGCTGTGGGACTGAGGTGGTTTAGTTACTTTTCCCAAGCCTGCATTTCCTCATGTGTAACTGGAGATCACTTTCTACTCAGTAGGGTTGTTGTAAGCATAGAATGAGAGAATTCCTGTGAATAAGGCATTTAGAAATCTACATGGCACATAAGGACTCCATAAATGCTAACTGTTATCATTACTATTATTACTTGGAAATTGCCTGCCAACAGCTCTCTAGTCATCCTAGGTGCTGGCCATATAGAAGTCCTTGCTGCTCCAAGACCACGCTCTGGATCAGGCCTCTGCTCCCACTGTCCTTACCTTAGGAATGCCCACCACGCCTCTCCAGGTGCCTGAATCCTGTCTGTTTTTAAAGGATGTAAATTACTCCATCTTCTGACTTTGTCTAAAAGTGTTCTCTTTTAAGAGAGGCTTTCTCAAACTTTAATGGACATCAGATTTACCTGGAGAGCTTGTTAAAACTCTAATTGCTGGGCCCAACTTTGGAGATCCTAATTCCACAGGTCCAGAGTAGGGTCCGAGAATTCACATTGCCAGCCAAGTTCCTGGGTGCTACTAGTCTGAGGTCCACACTTTGAGCCACACTGTTTTAGGGCCCTGAACACTTTACAACTTCTATTTTAGTTATTTGAGTACAAATTCCTTCTCCAAGGAGATTAAGTTCTCAATGGAAGGGCCCAAATCTACCTTCCCTTCTATACGGAGGTGACCTGGGCTGTGACATGAAGAAAGAGCAGGGTAGAGAGCCCTGCTAATGAGAAACCCAGGACCAGGGCCAGATAGTGGCCTGACTGGGGTGGGGGGTGGCTCGAGGGTGAGTGGATGGGCTATTAAGGCATAGTAGGAAAGAAGTCTCAAGAGAGGTGTCAGGCTGGACTTCAACAGGTGTGGGGAAGAACCGTGAAGGGCAGGCAGAGGAGTGTACATTTGAGCTCCTAACCTGGGAAACGCAAGGGCTGAACTGCTTGGTGTCATGATGACAGTTCTTCCCATTGGCCATAAGCTGCTGCAGATCTTGGGCTCTCTGTATTCCCAGCGATGTGCGCATCGTAGATGTACAAGAGATGTTTGCTATCCTAGCTCCCAAAATCTGTCATTGAGTGGCTCTTATCCATGAAAACATGGACTGAGGCTCATGGCAAGCCAAGCGATCCTGCTTGTGGACTTGGGCCAAACCAGAGCCTTGAGGTCCTTGACTGGTCCCACCTCCCACAAATTCTGGCCCATTTCTTCTCTGAAAACCATTTGTGGTGGTTTGGAAGTTGCTTGACCAAGGATCCATAGGGTTCTTTTCTCATTTTATGTGTAATCTTTGTCTTTTATTTTTTTTTAAGATTTATTTATTTATGTATTTGACAGAGAGAGACATAGCGAGAGAGGGAACACAGGCAGGGGGAGTGGGAGAGGGAGAAGCAGGCTTCCCGCCGAGCAGGGAGCCCGGTGCGGGGCTCGATCCCAGGACCCTGGGATCATGACCTGAGCTGAAGGCAGACGCTTAACGACTGAGCCACCCAGGCGCCCCTGCATAAGCTTTGTTTAAGGAGATAATCATGAGTGAGATAATCGTGAGTGAGAAAGAAGGAAGTGGCCTCCTGGAAACAACAGATCTGGGCCCTGTGAGAAGTCCTTGGTATTGTTCTGCGGGTTTTCTGCTATGCCCGCCTCACAGGGTACTGATGAGGTTAAATAATTAATGTATGTGAATGTACTTTGTAAGCTCTAAAGCACCGCAGGAATATAATTAATTATGTTTATAATTACAGGTAATGTAATTATAATTGTAATTACTTTGTGGGTGGAAGCAGAATATATATATCCATGCCCGTTATCTAGTAGGATATCATTGGTGGATATCCTTGGTGAGATCATCAATTTGTTGAGCTTGACTCACTCTCTCTGAGTTTATTTTCAACATTGAGATATATGTAAGACTTTGGCCTGAGGACTTTCCGTTGTGTTTTAGAAAATGGGAAAAAAATTGCATAGACTGAGGATGGGAGACCCAATACCTCAAAGCAATATTCCTTGGCACTTAGCTATCAGGTAGATAAAGTTAAGGCAACTTATTTATTAATTTGCCTAGATACAAAAATGATACTTGCAGAAATCCTATAAACAAACATATACACATATTATATATATATATACATACGTACATACATATATATATATATATATATATTCATGCATCACTCCAAGTACCAGTTACTTCCAGAAATCCACTAGAATCCAATACAATCTAAGATGGTCATGCAATTGCTAAGTTAGAGGTCTGCTCTATGTATCAGGCAATAATTATTAATATTAAGCCAAAGGTGTAATCTGTTATACTATTTTACTTGCTTGGCAAAATGAATAAACTTAAGAGAAGCGCCAGGTAGTTACTTCCTTCCATTAACAATGCTTCATCGTGTAAAAGGACTGTGTTTCAGCCCATGTTTTGCAGCAATATTTGTCTGGGTGCCTGAAAGGCACCCCAAGTCTAGGAATTCTTGTAGCCTGTCAGAGAAATCTGTACTGTTAAGAAATAAGGCTAGTAGAACCATCGTTTATGTTTTTCCCCATTTGAAAAGTCAATACAATGGCAAGATATTTCACAGGAAAAATTCTCCTGGGATGTCCCTCCTTGAAATGGCAAGTTTCCACCCGAGAAGCTAAACATCGCATTTTGGAGTCTCTGACCTTCTGCTCCTGTTCCTATGCACTGTTAATTGTTGTTAATTTCTAACACCTCATTAATTATTTCCATTAAAGATGTGGGAGAGGGAAATGCCCTTCACTCATGGGTGGTCACATGAATAAACCATTAATAATTACAAAAAGTGTGTTACTTTAATAGTGAAAAGTGAATTTGAGCCAGTTGCGTGCAAGTTTCTGTGTTTCTGATGGCCTGGCTTGGACACTTGGAAATCTTGCCACTTGAAGTGTAGGTGCGAACATTGGGAATGATACATTTGTGGCTGAGGAAGAAGCTAAGTCTCCTTTCGCTTCCTGGACGACTGTAACATTTGGCCTCTAGATTGTGATGTACTTGTCAGAGAACTTTCTCTCCTTACAAATGTTTCTTCCTTTGCAAACGAAGCCTCGAGGCGGAACAGTTTCCTCCAGTGTGACAGCCCAAGTCGATGACACAGTCAGGACTTAGCATGGAGTTCCTGCCCCCCCACTCACATCCAACCGGCCAGACCACCCCGGGGTGGGGGGGCAGCGCTGGTGCCCAGGCTGACTTCCACTCCCGCCTCAGGCTGTCAGAGAGATGAAGCCACGGCCACTTCACTGACATTGGGCTCCCAAACTTTCTTCTTTTTTTTTTTTTTAAAAGCCTGGATTGCCATTTAGTGTTGAGATTTTTATTTGGTGCTTATCTTAAAAGCTTAGGTCAAAGAGTCTTCCCACAAGTTTATAGGAGTGTTGAGAATGAAATAGTATAGTGGAAAAAAAAGCATCAGACGTGGTCTCTAGGTTTGACTGACCAGCAGAAAATGTTAAGGTATAAGACAAAAGATTTGGGAGTTGTAAATGAAAAGTTATTTTATGGATATGGAGTTCAACAGTGAAATCCAGACAGCTTAGCTTTGATAGCCAAAAAGGAGATTGTTTGCAAGGACCATGTTTTGAATGTAAGGGGTCAATAGAATTCCTTGTAGTTGAACTCCTTGTTGTGCTAATAAGATAATGGAGATCCAGAGAGGATCAGGAGACACCTTAGCTGTGAATATGGGAAATAGGAGAACTGACTTTCCCGGTTTCTTACTATGATTCTGCTCTTCATCTGGACCGTGATTTCAAGAACAGGGCAACATCTCTTCTCTTTCCTCTTCTTCCCCTCTCCCCCTCCTCTTCTTGCCTTCCATGCTAGTGTACTGGGGAGATCAGAGGGGACAACTTTCTACTTCCCGGAATAAACTGAAAACTATACCAGGTGGCTTGGGGTATCAGATGACTTCATGGGCAAAAGGCCAGGTTGGAAGTCTATTAACATCAGCCTGATTTGCAGAAACCATTTAACCTTCGGGCCCCCATTTCTTCTTATCTGTAAAATGAGGCACTTATATTTTAACTCTTAAGGCTGGTTAGACAGTTGGATTCTAAGGTCTAAATTCCCCTGTAATTTCTTCCTATTGTTTTACCCATTCCTCTTAATTGCAGTACAATAGTCTAATGGTCTGTGGTTGACACCATTCCACATTTTATTTATTCCCTCTTCTATTAATGGGCACTGAGTTTGTTGGATGCTTTTTTTTCCCATTGGAACTAATGCGGCAATAAACATTTTTGTACCAGTCTCTTTATATATATGTGTGAAAATTTCTCCAGATTTTCAATTTTACTGAATGCTGCCAAGTTAGCCTCCAAAGTGGTTACACTAATTTACCAATCTTCACTCCCTCCACCTCTGTTCCTACAATGGCTGTGGGTGCTTTGCCACCTTATCACCTCTAAAACCAGCTAGCAGGACATGAGTTCCTTTCCTGTGGATGGAGGTCCCCAACATCTCTGTTCCCATTGTTTCCTCTGCTTCTCTCCCTCCACCAACCCCGAGGCTCTTTTCTTCCATAAGAGGTGAGGGGGCAGCGCCTCACTTATATCCATGTTTGCTCCCAACTCTTTCACCTCTGCCTTAATAATAAATCTTTTTTCCCCTTAGGAGTTATGCTTTGAAATAGGCAAGTCAGGAAGAGAATTCTTCTGTTTAACGCCTTCTCATCCCTTCCTTGAGTTACAGAGCAGAGACATGTCCAGCTGCGTGAATAGGGGAGGAGAGAGGTCAAAAGGGGGAAAAGACATGATAGGGAAGAAAATCAGGTAATATTCAAAAATTTCATCTTTCAACATATGCATTTAACAAATTACCTTTATTGAAAATAATAAAATTACATGAAATCTGAACTATCTGGGAAATCTAACACTTAGGGCCATTGTTACAATAACACTCATCATTTCTGCCTTGGATTATGGGATAGCATTTCATTATTTGTGTCTGGGTCTTATATTTCCTATAGGAAGGCAACGATCTATAGTTGGACCAGCTAGATAGATGCCCAGGCAGGGAGAAGGAAAGAGGGAATCCAAAAATCATTTTAAAGGGGAAGAGATTGAATGAAGGGAAAAGTCAGGGGGAAAATCTCCTGATTTTGAGGAGTTTAGCCAGGGACACCAGAAGAATGTGTGTTCCTTTGATAAGAAATGGGAAGACAATGTAGCTTGAGATGACCGGTGGAAGTTGATGTATTTGAATTGGGATATAGGGAGTGTGATCATCTCCCAGAGGTGATCATTCCAAGAGATCTTTTTCTTTCTTTCTTTTTTATTTTTTTTTATTTGACAGAGAGAGACACAGCGAGAGAGGGAACACAAGCAGGGGAGTGGGAGAGGGAGAAGCAGGCTTCCCGCAGAGCAGAGAGCCTGACATGGTGCTCGATCCCAGCACCCTGGGATCATGACCCAAGCCGAAGGCAGACGCTTAACGACTGAGCCACCCAGGCGCCCCGAGATCTTTTTCTTTAAAACTGCAGGCAGGGCAGAACAACACCTCTGCTGGGTTTCCATGGGATCTGCAAGGATGCCCTCCTCCTGTGTTCGTGTCTTCCTGCCCATTCCACATTATAGTGACCCCTGCCTTCACGAGCCACACATCAGCTTTCTGCTCACTCCGGGCTTCTGTTCTCATTACAAGTCCTTCACAACTGAACTTTGCTGGAGTGTGTGTGAGCATGCGCATACACATACAAATAAGACAAGAGACCCTGGATGTGCACTTTTGCCCAGAGGAAAGCTAACTTCCTTCCACATCCTTAGAACTGGTTCCTGTTGACCTTAGCTCTGAGCATTCTCCAATGCGGGCAGCCAGATCACAGTGCTCTGGTACATCTTGGGCAAAGTGAATGACCCCATGACCAGGTGAATATTCTGCTGGAGGTCCCCAGTTGGTTTCGGCGGTAGAAGAACTCCCAGCTCCTTCTTCTGCGGTATATAGTTACTCCTTGCCCCATTTGAAGTTTTTCAGAAATAAATTACTCAGCGTATTTTACTTCGTTCTCCTACTTTCATCTCCCACTGTAGTAAGGCCGTAGATGCCTCTGTGCTGATTGCACCCTCTGTTCAGCCCAGTCAGAAGCAAACAAAACAAGGACGTCTCTAGTTTATTTGAAACACTATTTTAAACAGACTGCTCGGAGTCATCAGTGATGTCCCGTTTCTAGGACAAAGAATAATTGCTCTGACCTCATAGTTGCTCTTTTCAAGGACTCAGGTTTCAAGGTTACGAAGAGCTATTCAAACTCAATTATTTCTAGTTCCCTCTCACTTTTTGCACTGCCTTTCAATGTGTGATGGAGTGCCCATTCATAGTCACAGACCAGTTCAAGTAATACACGTTTTCAAGATTACAAAACGAAGATTCTTTCATTCCTTGACTTACTTTCAACCAGCGTTTCTTGAGCACCTTGGCATGCTAGGCACAGGTATTGGTGCTGAGGATCCAAGATATCCTGAGGGATGCCTTCCGGAGGGGAACTCCGCTACCAACAATCGGCTATAGCTAACTTGAAACAAATGGCTCAGCTTCTGTGTTCTTTTCTCTACTTTTCTTCCTTTGTCTTTTCTATATTTCTTTATTTTTCATTGCTTATCTCTCATTCTTCTTTCCTTTTCTCCTTTTTTCCTTCTTTTTTACTATCACACTGTGCCATGTTATTTTCAAGAGGCCAACCTTGTCTTCTGTTTTGCCCACTTATTTCATAGTACCAATATTTATCAATGGTTGAAGGACGAAGCACTGCTCTGACCAGTTCAGGGTCATTTGGCAATTTTAGGCATCTGAGAAGATGAAAAAAAAATGTGTGAACTACGGTATGAGTGAATAAGGCTGTTGGAAAAAAGGATAAGAGCTTTATGAATTGGAAAGAAGGACCATATTTCTGAACAAAACATCAACTTCTGGATTAGTCAGGATTGGCTGGGTTTTGTTGTAGTAATAAATAATCTCCAAACATCGGTGGCTTCATCCAACAAAAGTTTATTTCTTGCTGAAGCTCCATGTCCAGCATGGGCCTGTGGAGGATGCAGCCCCACGAAGTCATTCAGGAATCTGGGATATTGGGCACTCTGTCATCTCAGCACGTGCTTCCAAGGTCACTTCTGCAGGGGAGGAGAACGCTGGAGGGTCATCCACCGATAAATGCTTCAGCCTGGAAGTGCCACACAGTTCTTCCACTCACAACAACCTGACG